>NW_026057579.1:37890631-37914582 GCF_023721935.1 Panthera uncia
CCCCTCCCCCTCCTTCCCCTACTCTCCCCCTCCTCCCCTCCCTCTCCCCTCTCCCCTCCTCTCCTCCCTCTCCCCTCTCCCCTCCTCCCCTCCCCCCTCCTCCCCTCCCTCTCCCATCTCCCCTCCTCCCCTCCCTCTACCCTCCTCCGTCCTCACTTCTTCCCTTCACCCTTCTCCTTCTTCCCTCCCTCCTCTCGCTCCTCCCTTCTCCCTCCTCTCTCCTTACTTCCTCCCTCCTCCCTCGCATGTCTCTCTAGTCCCTCTCCATCCTTTCCTCCTCCCTCTTCCCCTCACTCTCCTCTGTCCCCCCTCCTCCTTTCTCCTTCTTCCTCCTCCTTCTTCTCTCCTCCCCCTCCCTCCTTCCTCCTCCCTTCCCCCTCCTCCCCCTCCCTCCCTCCTTCTCTCCTCCCCTCTCCCTCCCTCCTTCCTCCTCCCTTCCCCCTCCTCCCCCTCTCTCCCTCCTCCCTTCTCCCTCCTCCTCCCTCCTCCCTCCTCCCTCCTCCTCCCTCTCCTCCTTCCTCCTCCCTTCGCCCTCCTCCCTCCTCCCTCCCCTCTGGGTATCAGTTTTTATAGCATGGGTATCAGTTTTTATAGCATGCCCTGTGACCCACATTCCTCCTTCAAACACCCTGCTGCTGTCCAGCCCACGTGTTTGCTCTGTGGTCTTGGACATCGGAAGCAGATGTGTTAGGACTGGGCAGATGGATGGGGAAGGGGAGGTTCTGAGTAAGGGCTCGAGAGACACTGCAATTTAAAACATAAAACAAGCACATGAGCTTTAGTGGAGGGATTTTGATTGTGCAGATGCCTTTAAAGCTTTTTCTTGTTTTACGGTTGTTGGCTGTTTTCCCGGCCCTCACGCACTAGCGGTTAGCTAAATGTACTTTGAAATGGTCTCGTTTTTTTATGCGGCTTCTCTGCTCTTACCTGGATTCTTCACTCTTCCTTGAACTTGTGAGCAAGTATTGATCACGTGCTGTGTGCCTCAGACGCCGCTGGTCACGACGGGACACGGGAACGGGCTTTGACAGCCTGGGGCTACTCCCCAGCAGACTTTAACCTGGCCGGGGAAGCCACGGTCAGAAAAGTCGTGGTCCGTCTTTGGCATCGAATTGGCTGACTCTTACCCTATGATTTGTTACTTTCCCAGGAATCTCTGGCTTTCTGGTGTTTCTGTTAAAAATTCCACAAATCCCTGTCACTCAACTTCCTGACCCTGGATGGTCAGTTCCTGTCCTGTGGTCATCCCCATGGGTCATCCCCATGGCTATGCGGCCCTGCCCTGCCCTTGTGTGTGTGTGTGTGCGTGCGTGTGTGTGTGTTGGGGTGGGGGGTGGATGTAGTCTGTGAGTGAGGTCCGGTGAGGAGCTCCTCGTAAGTCCTCCTAGGTGTACCGCTCCTAGAATATCGTGTTGAGGGTGGCATCTTTTTGTCCCCACAAACCCGTATGTTGAAACCCTCATCTCCGGTGTGTTGTATCAGAAGGGGGGGGCCCCCGGGAGGTAGATGCGGTCTGAGGGCGGAGCCCTCTGGGTGGGATAGGGGCCCCTCTCCCTCTCTGCCGCACCCGGGACACTCGAGAAAGCAGCGGTCCTCGGCAGAAGCACCCTCGCCGGCTCCCCGATCTTGCGCGAGTGTGGGAAGGAAATGTGTGCCGCTCAGGCGGCCGGGCCGGCGGGGATCTGTTGCTGCAGCCCGGGCTAAGGGGACTGTCGGGCACAGGTAAGTGCGGTGTTCTCTCCCGGGACAGGCCGGCGCCGCCCCCTTCAGCCTTCTGTCCCGGTTTGTGTTTTCCCTGGCACTCCGTGTCAGGCGTGTGAGCTCTGCAGGGGCTCACCTGTGCAGACGCACTGCCAGGATGGACTTCGGCCACCTTGCTTCGGGAAGCGTCTGAATGCAGAGTTCGGGTTGGCCATCATCGCAACAAAATCGGAGTGGATTTCAGAACCTCGCTTCCTGGCGTCTCTTCCAGCTGCTGTGTTTTAATTTTATGGGCTGGATTTTGTGCATTTTTTGCCCGTAGTGTTAGAAGGATGCGCTAGGCCGTGTCTGATGCAGGAATGATGTACGTGGTCATAGTGCTGTGAACTTCACGTGCGTTTCTTCAACTGTAAAGGAGAAAGACGTTGTGGCTTTGAATTGTGTTAATGTTGTGATTAAAAGTAATCATAGCTGTGCTGACGGCCTTGAAAAGCTGGTGTGAGGGACTTGCACCCGGGGCTGCCCCCGCCCCCCGTCAGTCAGTATCGTGCTCTGTCTCCTGGCATCCGCGGTCACCCCCGCCTGGCGTCCGTGGTCATTCCCACGTGGCGTCCACGGTCACCCCCACGTGGCAGCGACGTTCTCCTCTGTATAAGCACTTGAGGGATTCATCAGGGAGACAGGAACCCTGAACACGTTTCATCTCCATGGCTTTACCACGGAGGTGATGGGTTTGTGATCTTTCATCAGTGACTCACATGTGTGTGTTATCAGCTGGGGTGGCTTTGGCTGCAGGTGACAGGACACTGGCTCAGACTGGCCGGCACGTGATGACATTACGTGACGTCATAGGCAGGACCCCCCCCCCCACCCCCCCGGTCACTGTGTCAGCCGCGTCCTTGGGCTACCAAAGACGTGGGCATCCTGCCCCAGACGGCAGTGTCTATCCTGGGCCTCCTCGAGCCCCGGCCCCCAGCAGGCCGCTTCCTGTCCACCTGGCACAGCTGGTCACCCGTCCGTCCCTCCATCAACAGGAAGACACATGGGCTCCGGCAGCCACAACGAAGCAGCCCAGGCTGGGGGCCGAAACCACAAACCTTATTTGTCACGGCTCTGGGGGCTGGAGTCCAAGGTCGGGGCATCAGTGCGGGTCCCGGCGAGAGCCCTCTTCTAGCTGTGTGCTCAGGTGGCGGGAGAGAGAGAGAGACCACAGGGAGAGGCAGCGGTGGGGGTCACGCGTGTGCCGGTGCCATCGCGGCCCGCACTCACCTCCTCGTACCCGGAGGCCCGGAGGCCCGGCCCCCTAACCGCGGCCGAGTGGGGAGGACGGGGCGCCCGCGCGTGGTGGCTTGCAGTGGGTATGGGGCAGCCACAGACACAGGTGCGGGGCCTCTGGCGTCAAATTAATGGGGCTTCCTCTTCCTGCAGTGTGGTGTGGGAGCCCACGGGGGACGGGAGGAGAGTCATCTCGCTGGCCGACAGCCACATCCTGCTATGGGACCTGCAGGAGAGCTCCAGCCAGGCCGTGGTGAGTGACAGGGCTGCGGTTTCCCGTGTTGTGTCGTTTTATATGTTTATTATATTTTATTTTTACATTTTTCTTAGTGTTTATTTCTGAGAGAGCGAGGTGGAGGTGGGGGCTGGCGGGGGAGGGCAGAGAGAGTGGGGGACAGAGGATCTGAAGCAGGCTCTGTGCTGACGGCAGAGAGCCCCATGCGGGGCTAGTTTAAAAAGTTTTTTTTAATGTTTATTTATTTTTGAGAGAGAGACAGAGCACGAGCCGGGGAGGGGCAGAGGGAGAGGGAGACAGAATCCGAGGCAGGCTCCCGGCTCCGAGCTGTCAGCACAGAGCCCGACGTGGGGCTCCAACTCACGGACCGTGAGATCGTGACCTGAGCCGAAGTTGGACGCTTAACCGGCTGAGCCACCCAGGGGCCTCTACGTGTTGTGTGTTTTTAACGGGACCTATCGGCTGAATTGAGAATACACGTCTTGGTTCGTGTGTGCTTAGAATCCTGATGTTGGTTAGGAAACGCTTAGTGCACGGACAGAGCCAGCAGTCAGAGAACTGTGTGATTGGCTGTCTCCGGTGAACGCTGTCTGGGACCGGGGACACGTAAGACTCAGAGCCACAGGCTGACACATCTCTGCCCTTTGGCCCATTTGCCATCCTGACGCATTTTCTCATTTCCAGTGTGTTGTCTTTTCCACGGACGGACACTGGAAGTCTGGTTGGAATCCTCTTTTAGGTAGGAGCGGTCATAAAACGCTGATTTCCTGGTGCTCGTGACCTGTCAAGTGTCTGCGTGAGTTGTAAAGAGGGACGGTGACCTGTGACCCGTCTGCCCTGTGGCCTGTGACCCCCGGTGGCCTTGCAGCTGGTCTTCTGCTCACACACGTGCTCGCGCCTTCTCACGGGTTGTAGTCCTCGGACCGTGCACGTGTGGGACAGAATGCAAATACCGGCCAGAGTCCTCCAGCCGAACGGGACACTCGAGGGGGACCTCGTGCCCGGGGCCGTTCCCTGTGGACCTGCAGGTGTGCGGGGAGCTGGCCCCTCACCCCCTCCTGTGGCCTTGCTGTGGCGTCTGGGTCACGGGCGCAAGCTGCCTCCCGACCCTCCCACGTACCTCTCGTGGGCGTTGCTGCAGAGCAGACGGGGGGCAGGAAGGGGCCAGTCCGTTCCCGCTGGACTGCGGGGGCCGGAGAGGCCGGGGCGGTGACGGGCCCTGCACGCGTGTGTGCGTGCACTCGGTGCCGCCCTGCCCCCTCGGCAGCCCGTCCTGAAGCCAGACGGGGACGCCTGTCCGGACCCTCGGCCGTCTCGGAATGACGCCATGTAGGGGGATTGATCTGTGACTTATTTTCTGCGGAGACCAATTTAGGCTCCTCTGCTTCGTTTTTATCCGCCGTCAGCAGTTCCGTCGACAGCACTTTGCGGCCCTCTGCCGGGTGTTTAATACGGAAACCTTCCTATGGATCCTGGCCACCTTCACACGCCGCTCCTCGGGGTGTTTATTGCTGGAGGGTATCGTCTGCTGCGGTGAATCGAATCCTGTGCTCGCTGCATCATTACCTTTTGCAATTAAATCGGAGGTTCTTTGCCATTTGTAATCATTAGCAGAGCCGGGGGGGGGGGGTCTGCGGGGGGAGCTTCCGTGGGGTCCCGGCTCTGCCGAGGGCAGAGGGGACGCCTCCCTGTTCTGGTTCCCGCTCCTCTGTCTCCAGGGCCCGGTGGCTTCCAGCAGCGGTGGGAACAAGTAGCTTCCCAGGTGCAGCGAGCGAGCGGCCGAGCAGGAGGACGATGGGCGCCTTCAGAGTTGACTGTCCTCTTCCTTCCGGCCGCGCGTCCGTGTGAGGGCTTCTCGAGGATGAACCCAGGGTCACCTGCTCGTCTGTATGCACCCAGGGGCACGGACATTCAGGAGTGCGTCTCTGAAGGAAGAGCGCGGGTGTCAGGGACACAGTGTTGGTTCAGAAATGTGGTCTGAGGTTGAACACACACCGGGAGGATCGCCTGCACGAACACGGGGGAGGAGCTGGTGGTGACCGGAAGGTCGTTCGGTCCAGCTCAGGGCACGTCCACTGTGCCAGGAAGTAGACAACACACGTTTGTCCTTGGGGACGGGGAGACAGGGACTGCTGGGTGGCAGCTGGGCCTCCCTCAGGACGAACGCACCAGGTGGCCGGGGCCCTGGGACTCCTGGCCCCGGGGTCCCCCTCTCCCGTGGGAGCCCGGCTGTCCCCTGCCGTGCTGTGACCCCTCCTTGCTCCCGGCCTGCGTCCCCAGACGTGTCCCTGAGCAGAGAAGGAGGCTTGTGAGGCCACTGTCATCTCCGATGCCAACTGCTCAGCAGTAGCGAGGCCGTGGGCCAGCGGGCTCCCCTCGGAACCCGTTCTCCTGTCCTGGCTCTGCCCTCTGCTGATGCGGCCCAGCATGGGGACCTCGCTCCCGGCCCCCGGGGCGGTGCAGGCAGACATGGCCACTCCACCCCACGCCGTGTCCCTTTGCTCTCTGCCCTTTTGTGTCGTCAGCGGGACCTCTTGCAGACGGAAGGTTGTCATCTTGTTTTTAATAGACCTAAGTTTTGGAGAGGTTTTAATGGGTTCCCAGCAAAATTGAGGGAAGGGAACAGACACTCCCCCCGACCTCACGTGCACACCTCCCACCATCTGCGTCCACCCCAGAAGGACATGTGCTGCACTCGCTGGGCCCGCTACACAGAGCTGTACTCCCTCGTCCTGTGTCCAAGGTCTCTGGTGACGTGGTGGCTCTTTCCCTGTCTGATTAGAGAGGAGGGTCGAGCACCCATTGCCCAGAGAGTGCGGATCCGTCCCGTGTGCCTGCGGTCACGCAGCAAGTGTGGACGGCTGGTGCTGAGGACACACGGGAGGGTTGGAGAGGTCCCCAGACACCCACCACGTGGCTTCAAAGCCGTAACAGGGCTCACGACGTGTTTCCACAAATCTTTGTCCCTCGCTAATTGTAAAGCAGTCCACGTTCATGTAAAGAAAGACACAGACCTTGGGGTCACAGAATTCGACTCCCTCACTTGACAGTTGAGAAAAGTAAGACCCAGGGAGCCAGGGGACGTCGTGGAGGCTGCAGGGTTTGAATGGCAGATTGGGGACTGCGGTTGTGATGCCGCACGAAGTGTTTGCCGTGGCCCCACGCGCGTGCCTCTGAGCCACGTTTGCACCCCTCCCCCCCCCCCCCCCCCCCCCAGGGCCCGAACCTCGGCGCCTGGCTGTCCCCACCGGCCAGTCGCGGTTTGTCTGCGAGGGCGGATGTGATGTTTGGAAATGGTCAAGATTTATTAGGAGGAAGATCTTGTAAATAAGGTAGCTGCCCAGGCTTTGTAAAACCGGCCCGTGCAGCACAGGTTGCAAGTCTGGAAGCTGGTTTTGTTGTGAGCCTCATACAAAGCAGTCCTCCACAGATGAGAGCACTCGCTGCTTGCCTGCGGTCGGCGGGGCGGGCGGGGCTTCAGGCAGCGGTCACCGCGCTTTCTGTCTCCGGATACTTGTTTTTACAAAAAAGCCGTCTTCTTCAAGAAAACACGGGGCAAGTCGTTTCCTAAGTTGCGTATCTCATGTGGCATAATAGCTACATATGGCTTTGATTTTGTAAATGTCGGAGACAGCTAATATTCTTTAATCTTCCAGTTAGATCTTGGAAGAAATTGCCAAATACAAAGAGCTAGGCATCGGTGTCTGGCAAAGTGTTTGCTTCCCAGGTTCTCAAAAGACTTCTTTCTAGTAAGAGCGGATGATAGAGGGGAGAATATGTTGCACACACGGGTGTATTTAAGGGACGCAGCTGCCGCGGCCGGGGGAGCGAGGCGTGCGTGCCTCAGTGGTGCCAGGCGGTGAGCCCTGCCGCGGCCCGGGGCTGTCTGAAGAGGGGCACGTGGCTGGGCTTTGAATGCAGACGCACGGCCTCTGCCTTCCTGCACTTGGCCGCCCGGTTCTGGGGTGCGCAGTGTATGGCTGATTGAGTTTCAGTTCCCAGGCTGGCTTTGCTGCGATGGGCTGGGCCGGGCGTGGGCCGGCAGCGGGCCGGCAGCCGTGCAGAAGGGAGCCCTGGCAGGCACGAGGCACAAGAAGGACACACTGAAGGCCGTGGCTCTGTGGGGTGGGGGTGGGGTCCAGGCAGCCTCCCGAGCTTTGGAGTCAGGTCCCTTTCCCGCCACCCACAGGGTGACCTCGGGTGAGTTGCTTGGCTGCACTGGCCTCAGTGTCCCCATCTGTAAAGTGGGGACCGGTTTCCACACGTATGAAGTGGCCCTTACGTGAGGACAGCAGGCCCCTCGGTGCCTGGCACACAGGCCTCACTCGCCTGTTGGCCGCACGGTGGGGGTGGGGGTGGGGGCCGGATGAGCGTCTGGGTGAGTGGATGGGTACGGCGGCCGGAATACGCAGTGCTTAAACCTGGGCTGTGAACGAGAGTCGCTGACTAGGATCCCAGTGTGAAGGCCAGAGGTACAGGGAGAGAAACCGAGATGCCGAAAAGCAGTCTGTGTTGACTTGATAATTAAATTCCTCCCCTCAGAGCCAGCAGGGGGGATCACAACTCACACGTGAAGGGCGCGTGTGTGATCGCTGCACTGCTTCTGGGCTTTTGAGCCCACGTTTCGTAAAAGCTTCCCCCTCTCCAAAGAACGGCCTGTGATTAGATCTCTGTCCCCAGCAGATCGCCGGAGTCTGGTTGGCGCGACAGGAGCATTGGTTACGTTCTAGTCCGTCTTGGTCAGGAAATTGAAATCTGCACTCACAACCTTTGCGGTGTCGAGTGTGGGGCTGAGGTCAAGCCTGCAGGTGTGGGAGCAGGACGCACGGTTTCCTCTGCAAAGAGAGCTCAGGTTTTAGAGCAGCAAAGGGGCAAAAGCCCTCGTAGTTCTGTTCCTCCTGCAAATAGAGTGCTGTTTGCAATACGCTAAAAATAACTTTAAAACGGCCTCAGATTCCCTCCCCGGTGCTGGCACCTAATACCCTGTGTGCATTTTCAAAGACAGGCTGGCTCTGGTTCCCAGGAGGCCAGCTCCGCAGAGCCTGGAACGCCTTCTCCCGGGGAACAGAGTCCCCGCAGCAGTGTGGGGCCCGTGCAGCCACCCCCGTGACCCTGGACAGCTTGGGGCGGAGGGGTGGCAGGACCCCCCTCTGCCTTCCTCAGGGCCTCTGTGCACACCAGCCTCGCGGCCAGCCCTCCTCTCCCACGCCTCTTCCACGTCTGAGGGCAGTGACCGGCTGGGGCTGTCCTGTTGAACCCGTTCCCGTCACCTCATCGACCCTGATGACTCACCCCACGCCTTCCATCCACCCCTGAAGACAGACCAGGGCTCCGGGCATTGTCCGGGCCCTGGAGGCTCTCATTTAATTTCCACGGCCCTGCGGGGTGGGCTCCTGAATAGCTCTGTCTCATGGGAGAGTTACCAGAGGGAAGCCAGGCTCGAGGGGACCGTGCCACTGGCCAGGTCGCTTGGAATCACAGCTGGGGCTCATGCCCAAAGCTGGGGCTGGAATTTCCGGCCTGAGAGAGGCAGGGGACACCCGATAATCGAAGGAATGCCCTGTTGGTGTCATCTCAAACGGGCACTGTAGGCGTGCCAGCATGCGTTTGGCTGCAGGACAAAAGAAATGACTTGAAGACTGAGGGAGTTTGCTGGCTGATGTGACAAGGAACGTGGCTATAAAGCAGCTCTGGGTTTGTCAGTCCAGTGTCTCAATAGCATCAGGACCCAGCCGCTTGGCACGCTTCTCTTGTGCTGCAGTCACACGGTGCTGCTGTCTCCCGTCACGCTTGCAAGGTGACTGCGGTGGCTCCAGCCATCGCATCCAGACTCCCACATCATCCACAAAGAGCAGACTTCTTGCCTGCATCCTGTTTGTAAGGAAAGCCCTTCCTGGAAGTCCCTCCGTCCTGTCTTCAGACACCGCCACGTGCGCCTGCCGAAACCAGTCGCCGGCAGGGACACAAGCCCGTCACGTGTGCCTTAGAGCAGCCCCCTAGTCCCCGGGGTGGGGAGGGGCCGCAGCCCTGCCATTGCGTCCCTTGCCGCCCTCCTTCCCCGGGGGGGTGGGGGGGGTGGCCCTTTCTCAGCCACTCGCCCGGCATCTTTGGCGGTGGCCCGCACGTGCCTCTTGTCTGCTGTGCTCCTTCCGCCGAGCCCGGTGCCTTGTCAGCCCGGGGTCTGGGCACAGACAGTGCGGCTGTTGTGTCTGGAAACACTTTGCCGGCTCTTCTTTGTGCCCACGTGGCCGCTCACGGCAGCGCGAGTCGCAGAGTTTTGTTCGCCAGACTTGTGGTGTTTTGTTCACACGCTGGGGCGGGTTCCGTCTGTGAAGAGAGGTGTGGGGGGCGGCTCTAGTCCCTCCCTCTGGAGCAGGAGGCTCAGGACGGGGTCGTTGTCGTGAGTGTTGAAGAGCGGGGTGCCGCGTGAACTGCACTCTGGGGTTCCTGCACAGCTCTGTCTCCGTGTCACCAGGAAACCTAAGCGTGTGCTCGGTCAGCCTTAGAACCTACACGGCGAGGTCTCCTTCCAGCGGTCTTGCAGAGGGACCTTGGGCACGGCGTTCCCGCTGCCCTGGGCGGATCGTGTGCTAGGGAGCGCCCAGGTCCTGTTCCTGCCCCACCGCTGTGTGAGACACGGGGCGTCGCCCACCCTCTCTGGTCTCAGATTTCCCGGTTTGACGTCAGGGGGCTAGACTGGCCCATCACTCGTGGTCTCCCCTCTCCTCTGGTAGGTGCTCATGTCCCTTATCTCTAACAAATGGCGGGGAACGTGGCTGCCTCCCGCAGCCCCCACCTGGCACGACAGTTTCTGTGACCGTCAGGGACCTGGAGGCCGGGCACCCCTGGCGTCTCTCAGGGGCCGCGTGCAGGAGTCAGTGTCTGGGTCTCATCAGAGGACTCGACCGGGGCGGGGGGGGGGGGTTGTGCCCCAAGCTCAGGATACCGTTGGCCTGGGGCCTCGGTTCCCTGCACGCGGGCCTCTGAGTGTGGCCGCCAGCCTCATCGAAGCCAGTGGGGCAGTGGGGAACCTCACATGGTGTAGGACGCCCCTCAGCACAGAGGGCTCTGTCGGTTTGAAGGCCGATACCTAGGGAGGGCCCTGCCCGCCACGGGCTGTCCGGCCTCCTGCCCTCAGGCCATCGGGCTGACCTTCCACGGACCCTGCCCACTCAGCCTACACCGCCTCCCCTCTGCCCTTTGTCCAGTCAGGATGTGTATGTTTCCCGTCTCTGCCTCACTGTGCCTGCCTCCCTCTGCTTTCACCGATTTGAGGTGTGTGCGGCCTCAGAGGCCATCCCGGGTCCTCACTGTGCCCGGCCTGGCCCCTCCAGCTGGCCCAGCGCTGTTTCCTCTGGGATGTCCGGATTTCCGTTGTAATCTCTCATCCTGGCCCTGCCACGGGCTGGCTGGGGTTTCCTTGCAGTTATTACCTGTCTATACCTGGGTTTCCTCATCTGTGATGTGGGTCTGTTAGCATGTACGTCGTGCGGCTGCAGTGACCTCACCAGGACAGGACCGCGCAGTAGCTGATAACCAGTTAGCGTTCCCACCAGAGCGAGCCTCACGTGGAGTGCTCACCTCTGCAGCAGGGGGGTGTGGTGCGGGCCGGGTCACCGGCCCTCTGTCCACCTGTCCCTCTGCCGTACTCGGCGTGGCCGGGGCCACTCGTTGTGCTTGCTGACGGCCGCACCGCTGGTTGCTGGTTGGTTGATGGATTAATTACCAGCTGCCTTCAGAAAGCTGGAAGAGTCCGGAAGCTGGAGGCCGGAGGCTGGTTCTGCGGAGTGAGCTTTGGAAGCAGACGGTGCTCGTGAGTTTTGCCGACTTAACCTCTCCGAGGGGCCCTGATGGAATCAGAAGGGACACGAGTGCCGAGGGCTCGGTGACGAGGCTCAAGGGTCATCCGTGTCCGGGGCGATGCGGTGACGCTTCCCCACCAGCCTGTGGACAAGTCCCCCTGTCGAACGTACATCCCCTTCTTCTGAAGGTGTGACCTCGTGTCTTTACCTTTCTGAAGCCTGCGGTGACGAGCCGGTCTGTGTGACAGAGAACTAGGGAGCTGTGTGTTGAGTTCATTGTCCTGCTTGCTGATCTGATCTAACCCGTCCTCGGCAATGTGGAATAGCACCTGGAGAAATCTTGTTTGATTGATTGATTTTTTCCCTAAAGGAGAAACTGCGAGCATACTTCTTAGCCAGTGCCGGGAGTGTGGCGGTTGAAACCGGCTGGCCCGGCTCAAGCCCCCACGGGTCTCTGGCGCCTGGTGTGGAACCTTAGCGTCCAGGCCGCGATGCCCCCTGCGAAGCGGGCACCTGTCTTCTCCTCCCGCCTCGTTCTTACTCATGAGCCTCCGTGGCGCGGCCTGTAGGTCCCCGTCGTGAATCGCCCGCCACCATTCTGTGTCGTCTGTGGCTTGGTGGGGGTGGCATGCGTGCCCTGCGGGGTCCCCCGGGGGCTCTGTGTGGGGCCACCTCCCACAGACCCTCAGGCCTCGCGTTCCCAGGGGCCCCGGCGCCCGGGCTGCTGAGACGGCCCGAGATGGGCCGCGAGGTCTGGTGCCAGAGCAGGAAGGGCAGAGCCCCGCCCCTTCGGCTAAGTGCGCCGTCTGTTGTCCCCACGCGGTCCGCGTGTCCTTGTCACCCCACCTGCTTGGGCCGCCGCCCACTGGTCCTGGTGGCACCTGACGGACTGGGCCGGGCCACGTCCCTCCCCAGGAATTTCTCAGAGAGTCTCAGGGTCGGCCTGGTCTTCTGTGGGTGTCTGCTCTGGGTGCCGCTGCCCCTGCCTGGGGGCTGGAGGGAGCCAGAGCAGCTCAGAGCGGGTGCGGACAGGCACAGGGGTGAGGGGTGAGGGGCTCTGGCGTGAGTCCCCACGGATGCTGTTCCCGATGTCGCCCCGAGACGCCCCGGGTCCCGGCTCAGCCAAGGCCTCCTGTTCCCAGGACCGCTCTGCCCCTCGTGACCCCTCGCCTGACCTTGCTCTTCCGCCTGTGGCCCCGAGCCGCTGCCCTCGGTGTCCCTTCACGGCCCCCAAGAACTCCCGGCACACGTGTGGGCCTGCGTCCACTGGACCAGCAGTGGTCAGCCTGGGAAAGCCTTGCGTTCATTCTCCACGTTCTCCCGTCGTGAGCTCGTCTGGCCTCGGCCTCTGTCCCCAGCCACTCCCCCCGTCATTTCTGGGCACGCCCCGGGCCTCCTTGGGAGATGGCTGCCCCCTGGGTGCTGTCCTGCCCTCCGGCCGCGTGACTGTGGTCCTGCTGTCCCCAGAGAGCCGGGCTGGTCTTGGCTCTGCTTCGTGCACGCCTCGCCAGCACCGCGTCCCCGTGAGTAGGACGGACACAGTACCTATTTCTTTTCTTTTTTTAAAAATTTTTTTCAAGTTTATTTATTTTGAGAGAGAGGCAAAGAGAGCACAAGTTGGGGGCAGAGAGAGAGGGTGAGAGAGCACCCCAGGCAGGCTCCGTGCCGTCAGCCAGAGCCGGACTCGGGGCTCGAACTCGCGGACCGTGAGATCATGAGCTGAGATCAAGAGTCGGATGCTCAACCAACTGAGCCACCCTGGTGCCCCCTCCCCCTTTTTTAAATTTTTGGTTTTTTTCACAGTACCTGTCTCTTGCCTGGAACGGAAGTAACCCTTTAACTATGTGCCGAGAGAGGATTAATAGGTTGTCCTTGCTGCCCATGAAGGCGGAGTGGAGACCTCACCTGGGGTGTTGTGAGGCAAAGGCCCAGCTTTGCCAAGGAGAGGGCTTGGGCAGGCCCGGGGCAGCTGGGTGGGGGCGAGGGAAGGCCTCCCCTAAACCCGGGAGGCGCATGGTAGTGGTGGCGGCTTGGGGGCCTGCGGGGAGCACGGGCACTGACCGCCCGGCTGTGCCCGGGGGGACATCGTGCCCGTGTACTGTCTTAGAGACGCCCCTGCCGTCCCGACTCAGGACGCAGCGGGCACTGGGTGCCGGGGCGCGTGTGCCTGGACCTCGCCGGACGGGACGTGGCCGTCGGGGAGGCCAGGTGACTGAGTGGCTGGGCCGTGCTGCCTTCGGGCTGGAGCAGGCCAGCCCGGCACACCCTGGCAGGTCTCCTTCAGCACGGGGGCTATTCATATGCTTTCTATTTTTGCTGTGCTCGGTTTTATAGCTTTTTCCAAATAAGGTTCAAACGTTTTTGCCTTTTAAGGGGGGGTGAAAAAGACAGAACTCCCTAGTTATTTTCCATAATGTCCCGTGCGTGCGGGACGTCCTCTCAAGCTTTGTGAAAAAAGGTTCACGTTACTGTTTTTCTCTTCTTCCCTTGGAACACCACCCAATTCCCAGCTGGCTGGTTCGGCGTCCCTGGAAGGGAAGGGACAGCTGAAGTTCACCTCGGGACGGTGGAGCCCTCACCACACCTGTACCCAGGTGGCCACCGCAAATGACACGACCATCCGAGGGTGGGACACGCGGAGCATGAGGTCAGTGGCTGTTGTGACTCGTGGGTGTTCCCTGGGCCCTGCCCCCTCTCCCCTCCCCTCCTCATCCACGAGGGGGTGACTCTGAGTCCGGTGTATTTGGGTCACACAGCGTGTGTGCACGTGCGCTTGTGTGCTTGTGTGTGTGCGCGTGTGCCCTTGTGCGTGTGTGCAATCTTGCTTTTGCGGGAGGCCGTAGCTCTCGCTTTGTCTCTCTGCCCCGCCTGGAGCTGGCAGGCCCATCACAGTGGACGGGGTTCCTCAGCTGCTACTGTTCTGTGTGGACGTCCCTTGACTGGTGGCAGTTTGCACTGAAAAGTAGGACTGGGCTTGTGTAGCTCCTCGCCAGGGGCAGGGTGGCCGCTGGGCTCCTGGTCCCCGTGATTAGCGAGCACAGGGTGACAGGTGCAGCCCCAGGTTCAGTTTGGGGAGGTGCCTGTGACCGTGTCTGTGCCTTTAAGACACACGCCTCCCGGGTAACCGACTTTGTCATTTAAGTCATTATGCGCCGCAGCCAGTGGTTCTAATGGAACAAATAAGAGTGATTTTTCTGTTCCAGGTGTGGTTTGATAGGCAAAGGAGTGATGGGGTGCACATCTGTTGCCGTGGCAACGGGAGCCGTGCAATCGTTCTTAAGATACAGTTTACCCCTCAGCACACCGTCATTTATCACCGAGGCTCAGAGACGGATGTCGTGAAATAGCTTGTGTTGCCTTCAAGGGTGGGGCACAACTTTGAATGTAGTTCTGCGGCCCCTCTGGAAACTCAGGGGCTAATAAATAATCAATTGCCACTTCCTCGGGGTGTGAATATTGCTTGAAGCCGGAAGCTGGCGGCCGAGGACCACGGGCCTGAAGGACGTGCCGCCTGAAACCCGTCTCTGTGGGTCCCGTGGCCTCCTCGTCCTCTGTTTTCACTCTTCCTTCAAGGGCGGGAAGAACGACAGTCTCTGGAGACCAGAAACTCCGCGGCTGCTGTTGCAGAGCCCGGACAGAGAGCAGGCGGGGTGTGGGTGGCGGTGCCCCGTGGGAACCCCCTCGCCCCGGTCTTCTCCGGGGACGAGCCCCGCGCCTTGCTGACTCAGTTCTCCTTCTGCCGACGGCTTTGGTGTTCGCCTAGCCGGGGTGCTTTTGATGTTGTTTTTGGAACGTACTGTGCTTTCGAGCCAAAATCCCTGCCACCAGGGCACACGGAAAACCCTCCGTCAGGGCTCCGCGCACGTGCGGCTGTCCCCGCAGCGCCCTAGGACCTGCCACGGTTGTACTTTCATACATTTGCCTGTTGCACGTGGAAGGTCTTCGGGGTGGGCTGTCTTCTTTTAGGAAGAAATATTAGGGTGTTGGAAAGGTGCAGGATACAGGAGCCGTTTCAAGGTTTCAAGTGGTGTAGGGCCGGCAGGCCCAGCGTGGGAGTAGATGGAAGGAAATGACTTTCCCCACCTCGAGGGCGCGGGAACGCGTGGCTGCCAGATGCGCAAGGAGATCCCACCCGCCGGCTCACCAGCGAGGAAGCGGGGGGACTGGGGATGGGGCGTGGTCGCAGGGGAGGCCCGGTCGCAGCCAAGCGGGGATGTGCTGAGAGCGCCGTGGGCGGCGGTGACCTCGCCGCGTCCATGTGGTTTCAGCCACCCTGCAGCCTCCCTGGATGCCCTGCCCCTCGCCTTTGGGTGTCTGACATCAGAAGGACTCCTCGTGTGGATGGAATGTTCTCATTTCCCACCCTGGGAGGAGCAGCTTGGAGCAGTGGAAGTCAGGTTTCCGTTGGGTCTGTGCATACACGTGTGTGTGTATGCACGTGAGTGTGTGCCCGCGTGTCTGCACGTACAGATGTGTGTGCGTGTGCACACGAGTGGATGCATCTGTGTATGTGTGTACACGTGCGTGCATGTCAGTGCACGCACACTGTGGACGCACATGTGTGCAGATGTGTGCCCACGCGTGCAGATGTGTGGGTGCACGCGTGTCTGCGTGTACAGATGTGTGTGCGTGCCGCGTGACCGAAGTGAAAAGCGCCCCGTGTCTCCTGTGTGGCACTGGGCCGTGGTGGAGGTGCCCCCAGAGTCAGTGCCACGAGGGGCCGTGAGCGGATGAGGGACAGCCCAGCCACAACAGGCCCTGTCTCCTTCACTGCTCTTTATGCTTTTCCAGTTTTTTCTTCCGTGCCCGTGTCTTGTCTCCCGCCACCAGCACCGCTGTGCTCCCGCTCTGCCGCCGACCTGTTCCTTTTCTCTCTCTGTGTCCTTCCGGAACTCGGTCGGCTCTCCTCCCGTCTCAGTCTGCCCCCCACTCGTCAGGGCAGGGACAGCCCCTCTGACTCGCTCTCGTTCCCGAGGTGCTAGGTCGCCTTTGTGACGGTTGTGAGCCAGTGTCCCTTCCTCAGCTCGGGGGGGGAGTCACAGGTGTGCTCCTGAGGAAGCCTCGGCCTGGGCTCTGCCGGGAGAGGCGCCGAGCGGGGAGCCCCGGCCTGCAGGCCCGTGGCGGGACCCGCGGTCCCGGGAGGCTGGCCCTCCACGGGGAACGGGAGGCGGTGCGAGTCCGCGGCGTGGAGTTTTCACGCCCGCGTCGCATTCCGTGTGCGCCCCCCCGCTTTCTCCCGCAGTCAGATCTACTGCATAGAGAACGCCCACGGGCAGCTGGTGCGGGACCTGGACTTCAACCCCAACAAGCAGTACTACCTCGCCAGCTGCGGGGACGACTGCAAGGTCAAGTTCTGGGACACCCGAAATGTCACCGAGCCTGTGAAGACCCTGGAGGAGCACTCGCACTGGTAGGGACTGGCTGGGGCGGGGCGGGGCGGGGCGGGGCGGGGCGGGCGGGGCGGGGCGGGGCATAGAGAGCTGGCTGCCGGGTACTCTCCCATTTGGAAAGGCCGCTGAGAACCGCTCAGTCGACCCGGTTTTACTTTTCCTAAAGAAACACTCATCCCGGATCCGAACGTTTGGGATTCATCAATGTAGGCAAAGAAGGAAAACGTTCCGTCTGTGTTCTGTGGAAGGAGTGCCAGTTGGGACACGCGAACACAGTGTGCGTAGCTGTTCACGCGCGTTGTTTGCGGTGCTGGGAAGCTGCAAACCGCCGAATGCCCATCAGGAGGGGGCCGGTTAGTCTGGCCGCTGGGGGCTGTGCAGCAGGCGAGGCCAGGAGAAGAGCTGCGTGTGCGGGCGCCGAGGGTGCCCGACAGTCGTTCCCGAGGCGTTTAGTGTTTACCGTGTGTCTGGTACTTTGTGAGCACTGAGAGAGCAGCTCTAGGCCAACGTGCGTGCCGTGAGCTAGTTTTCATTCCAGTGCGGCGTGTGTGTGTTTGTACACGTAACTGCCTGTGTGAGTGTGACTGTCTACGTGTGTGCACGCTTGTGTGTTCACGTATGTGCGTGTGCGCATATGTTCTTGTGTGTGCACGCTTGTGTGGACATATGCCTCTATACTTCGTGCGTGTGTGTGTGCATGTATGTGGAAGAAGCATCTAGAAGAACGGGATTGCTGTCAGGCGTCCTTGCTCAGGCCAGGGTAGGCAGGTCACAGGAGAGTTGGCTTCTCATGGTCTATATCTGAGTTCTTTGAATTACTTTCCAGAAGCCACGACGTTTCTGCACTCAGAAAATTAAAAACCCGAACGCTGGAGTAGAGTTCGCCAAAGTCAGCGAGCGGCTGTGATTGCTGTGGTCGAGGGGACGCCCGTCCTCCGGCTCGGCTCACCGAGCTCCCTGGGCGGGCACGTCGGTGGCGCAGACCCAGAGCACGCTCGCGGCCCCGTGGCAGCTGTTTGTGGACGTTGCCCCGGGGTCTGGCTGACCTGCCCTCCGCTTCCGGCGCAGCCCTTGAGCTTAGGGTTTTGGGCGCTTCCGTTCGGTCCCGTGTCTGTTTTCCGGGACCTCAGAGAAGGTTTGGGAGAAACTCGCAGTGAGCCCAGCCGTCTGCTGGGACCTTCCTAACGTCGCACCATGCAGTCTGGGGTCGGCCGCCTGACGAGCCCGCCGTGACCCCTTCCGGGAAGGTCCGAGCGCTGCTAGACCCGCCTCCTTGCCTCGCAGGGTGTGGAGCGTCCGCTACAACCACTCGCACGACCAGCTCGTGCTCACGGGCAGCAGCGACAGCAGGGTCATCCTGTCCAACATGGTGTCCATCTCCTCCGAGCCCTTTGGCCACCTGGTGGACGACGACGACCTGAGCGACCAGGAGGAGCGCCGTCCGGAGGAGAAGTAAGGGCACAGGCTCCCGGTGGCGCGGGGCTTCCTCTCCCCGACCGCCGCGCGGTCCGGGTGGCTCGTGGCGGAGGCGTCCGGCGGGTGGTCGGGGAGGCTCTTGCCCCTGTCCGCTCGCGGGTCACGGTTCTGGAGGACGTCGGCACCCGCCGCGGGGGAGTCGGAGTCGGGTCACGTTGGCTGACGTCTCCTCGCGTGGGTCCTAGAGGAGATCTTTCCGGTGTCTTTCCGTCTCCTGACGGCCGTCACTAGTCTTTAAGCGTGCTCTCCGGCCTCGATCCCTCCGCCGTCCCCGTGAGCGAGAGATCGCCATCGGCGTCCCCTTCCCTGGCGTGGATTTGAGACGTGCGGCTCAGTTGGTGGCAGCGGCCCTCGCCGCGGCGGGTGTGGACCCCGGGCCGGCGCGCTCGGCCCCCACCCCCAGCCGTTCCCCTGTCCTGCTTCAGCCCGAGGTTGCCCACGGAGTGTGGTCAACCTTGATTCCCCTCGTAAGTCGCACCTCCTGGTTGCACGTTTCCAAAACACTCCTTCCTGCGCTGTTCTCTAGTCCTGACTGTACCTGCTCAGACCGGGGCTCGCGCTCCCGAGAGCGGCCGGGCTCCCGGGGGCTCGGGGCTCGCGCGGGTCGCGCTCCTGGTTAGTGCCGAGCAGGGGTGCCCCGGCCCCAGGCTCGAGTCGGAGCCTCCGGCTGTGAGCGGAGTGCGGCTGCGGCTTCTGTCAGCCGCGTGGAGTGTAAAAGGGGACATCTCTTGTTCGAGGAGACTGTTGTCCGTGCGGGGAGCTGCCTGCAGAGGTCCCGTGTCCCGGTTCCCGGGGGGGACGGTGTGGAGTGGGCCCCGTCGAGCCCTGCCGTGAAGTAGGGCCGGCCCTTCCGTCGTGAGGTCCTTTACCGCTCCGTCGTCCGAATTCTTCCCGCAGCTACCTGAGCTCGGCCTAACTTCACTTTGAGGCCAGACCTCCGTGCTTGGGGCCTTTCCCGCCTTTGTCTGTCTCGTGGCTTCAGGTGTGCTCTGTTCAGGCACGTGGAGCCGCACTACGGGGACGCAGGAGCGGTCGTTTGGGGCAAGGACCGGCCGACCGCGGTGCCGCTGGCTTTGGCGCCCCTCGCCGGGACAGCTGTGCCGGTGCCGGTGGGACTCACGGCGTGCTGCCCTCCACTCGGGCGGCTGCGGAGAAGCGCCTGAGCGGGGAGGCCGGCCGACGCGGGGACATCATCCCCAGGGTCCCCTAGCCTTCCTGCTCCCGTGGTCCGTCCGCGTGGCTCACTAAACTCAGGAGAACAGAATCCCCAGGAGGGTTTCCTGCAGCGGGTGGAACACGGCCCGCTGGGGCACGGCGGGTCGGCATCGCCGGAGGGCGGGCAGGGCTGCCGCGTGAGCGGGCCGGGGGGGGGGGGGGGGTGTTGGGTCACGCAGAGCTGGATGCTGCTCGCTGGGGAGCGGCACCCTGCAGCGTCCAGGAGCGCGGGGTGCCGTCCGAGTAGACGCTCCCCGCGAGACGGGAAGAGAAGCGCCTGAGGGGCCCCTCCGAGTGGAGAGCGTGCGGCGTCCTGTCATCGTGGGCACGCGGGGTCTGCGCTCCCCACGCGTGTAGCGTGTCCGGTCAGAGTTCCTGAGGAGGAGAGCCGTCACCCCTCTTCAGAGGGCGGTGACACGGAACCCCGGCCGAGGGCGTTGCAAAGCCACACCGGCCGGCTGGCAGGGGGCCGCGCCGGCAGTCCCCAGGGTCCTTTCTGCTTCTCGTCACCCTTCGCTCAGCCCTCACGGTTGTTTCCTGGCCACCGTCCCCTGAACCGTGGCCCCTCGTAGACTCCCCGGCACCTGCTGTCCCACAGCCAGAGAAAAGAGTGTCCCCGGGCGTAGCGCGGATTCCGTCCGCCTCCGCGGGGGGGCCCGCTCCTCACGGCCGTGTGAGGGTCTCTGTGCTCCGGGAGGAGCGGCCCCGGCGGCCCCTGCAGGACGCGCCCCCGCCTCGCTCATGTGTGTCCCTGGTGCCTTGCAGGAGTCAGGAGCCCCCGCAGGACAGCGTCATCGCGACCTACGAGGAGCACGAGGACAGCGTGTACGCCGTGGACTGGTCGTCCGCCGACCCCTGGCTGTTCGCCTCCCTGAGCTACGACGGGAGGCTCGTCATCAACCGGGTGCCCAGGGCCCTGAAGTACCACATACTGCTGTAGCGCGTCCCCGGCCGTCCTCGGCCGGCTCTCCCACCCCCGCATCTGTTCGGAGGCGGCTGTCCCCACAGGCCGCCCTCCGGGAACCGGCCTCACCTGCGTCCGCCGCGGGAGCCCCCGCGGCTGCGCGGCCGGGCCTCGGCGAGGTGCCCCGTCTCTGGGGATGGCGCCAGGACGTGCTGCCCGTCGGTCACGGTTGGCCTTCTCTGGTCTCTTCGAGGGCGCCGGGAGTGTCACTGAAAGAAAATAGTATCTGTTTCCATAACATTAACTCCCGTTTCTCTTGAGATTAAAAGTAACATAAGCAAGGCCGCGCGGCCCGGGCTTCTGGCTCATTCTTTCAGGAACCCTGCCCCGCGTGGCCCTGTCACCTGCTCTCCACTCATTTTCTCTGGGCCTGACCCGTCCGTGCGCGGATCGTGGCGTCCGCGTGGCCAGCTGGGGGCGCTGACCGTGGCCGGGAGTGAGTGTCTCCCGTCAGCCTTGGCCGCCGTTCCCGGGTCCTGCCCGCGTGGTGCCGATGGCACCGGGGGAGGCAGCTTCTTGTCCCCCAAAGCCACACGCCTGCCCTCGTGAAATCCCGTGCCGTGGTGCGGACCCCCACTCCTCGGTGAGGCAGACACGGGACGTGTGGACTCGTGCCCGGTCCCCCGCCGTGGGCCCACGGGTCTGTGCTGCCCCCGGGTCGTGAGCGCTGGCTCGGAGGCGTGCAGCCCACCCTGCCCCTGCATGAGTGCCTGGTGGGGGTGGGACACGAGGAGACAAGCCCCCGTTTTCCGAAAGCACAGGAGATCCTTCACGTGTGTGTGAGTCCTTCAGCCGGAACGAGAAGGCCCATCGGAGCTGCCCCGACGTCCCCCTGCAGGTTCTGGCCGCGCCGGGTCCAGGCCAGGAGGGTAACCTCGCTGCCGCTGCTTCTGCGTAGTGTGCCTGCCCCTGCGTGCGGCCCTCAGGGTGCCGTGCACCTGCTTCCCGGGCGAGGCCGTGCTTGCCGAGAGAGGCCGGCCGAGCCGCCCGTTGGATCGGGGACCAGAGCTCTCTGGACTCAAGAGGACACGTGGGCCCCTTGCCACGTGGTGCTGACCAAGGTGGCGTCGAGATATCTGCCGGGAGGGGGTCAGTTTCTGGATGGACCTACAGTGGGGCCGTCAGTTTGCTTTGCTGACAGATTACAAGTAGGTGAGAGGCCAGGACAAGAGCCAGGGAGGGCCCAGCGTTTGGTCAGAGCGGCCAGGACGGTTGCGGGACAGGAAAGACCTGGAGAGGAGCAGGGTGGGGGTCGGAGATGGGAGCCGCCTGCCGACTGCGATCTGTTAGCGCGAGACGCCCGTGGAGCCCAGCGGCCATGCCCACCGGCATTTGGATACTTGAGCCGAGCTTCTGGAGGGGTCCGGGCTGGCTGCGTGGGGAGCGGAGTCTGTTGTCGTGGCGGCCGCCCCGGGGCACCCGCCGTGGGGTTGGGATGGGGAAGACCAGGGCCGAGCCCCACGTGGAGCCGGGGGCCAGGGGCCCGCGGGGGAGGGAGGGGAGCACTGGGGGAGGTGCACACGATCCAGCCCGTGGCACATCCCGGAGGCCAAGTGAAGCAGGGGGAGGGCCCGCCGTCAGGTGCCGGGGGCACGCGGGGCACGCCGGCCCGGCAGCCTGGAGGGCCCTCGCGCTCTTGCACAGCTGCGGGGTCTGGAATGGGGGTCTTGCTTCCCTGGGTTCTTCCATCCCGTGTCTCTGTGGAGACAGCAAATGCCCGGACACCGATCTTGTGTCTCAAGATAAAATACTCATCGGACACGTGGCTGGACGCTTGAAATACCACTTTGATTACACGTCGAGTTTTTGTGGCATTTGTGAAAAATGCAAACTCTCAATTCCCTTAAAGCGTCGGAAGCCAGAGCTGAGTCAGTTGTAGGGTGGGAGTGGGGTTCTCGGGCGTTAACAGGAGTGAATACGAGATGAGATCCATTCACTCAGTCCCTAAGCTGACATCTGCCTCTGTTAGCTTCTGTGACATCCTTTTGTCTAACACAAGAGAACTAGGAAAGCAATCCAGAACCCCCAGGGGTCAGAGCTGGTCCCCGATCCCCCACGCGGTGAAACCATTCTGCACTTTGCGGCCCCAGGAAATGATGGCAAGGTGATCGGCTGGTGTCCGTTGAGTCCTCGTGGCTTCACAGGGACGCGGTCTGCAAGCTGTGACCCGAAACGCCACCTTATAGGTAGGAGCACTTCAAGAGTGGCGATTCAATCAATCAATCAATCAATCAGTCCACTAACCCTCGATCACCGGGCTCTGACCCCAGCCTGCTTGTCCACCGGTGTCCCGCATCTCTGCATTCGGGGGCGTCCTGTGTCAGCCTCCCTGTCGGGCTGCATGACCTCTTCTTGAACACGCTTTTCCTTCTGCATCTGGCAAAACCAGCCCCAGTGTCCCCCTTCTGGAGGCCTCCCTGACCTCCGCAGAATCAAGCCGACGTGGCTCCTTGGAGCCTTTGCAGGAGGGAGGAAAGTGCCCTGTTTCTGCCAACGTTGGGCCCCCTGCCAGCGATCGGGTGGTGGGTGGGCCCGCCGCTCCCCCGGCTCATAGGTGTCCAGGTTGAGTATTGCATTACTGGCTTGGTGCTCCCAGCCCTCTGCGGACCCCGGCCCCTCCCAGCGGTCCTGGCCCTCCTGTCACCTGCAGTGCAAGGAAACCGGGCCAGGTGCTGGGCTCCCCACAGCCAGTCTCACACGCCTCTCCCCGGCCTGTATGGAAAGAGTTATGGTGGCACGTGTGGCCGTGTGGCCTTGTCCATCCAATCCAGCAAGGGTGTATTGAGCTGCTGCGTGAGGCACAGCCCTGGGGACGGGAGGAAGGACCAGCAGGGGTGCGGCCCCTGCCGCCAGCTGTGCGCACACCCGAGGGCTGGGCTGGGGCCACGGCCGCCCCCCAGGTTGCACCAGACGTGTGGTGAGTGGGAACATGCCCTCGTGCAGGGAGAGGAGAGGGCCTGTGGTGGCTCAGCCCCGGGGAGGCTGGCAAGCAGGTGAGAGAAGTGGAAACTTGTAGCCAGAGAAGCAGGTGCCCGTCGGCCCGGGAGGCTGCTGTGCAGAAGCGGAGGGGGTGGGGTGGGCCGGGGAGGGGAGCAGGGGCGCCCCAGCGGCACCCCTCCTGGCAGGCTGTGGGCAGGGAGTGGTGTGGGTTCAGTCGGTTGAGCGTCCGACCGGTGGTTCTGGGTCAGGTCACCGTGGTGTGTTGGGCCCTGTGTTGACGGTGCCGAGAGAGCTTGGGGTTCTCTGCCCCTCCCCAGCTGGCGCGCGCGCGCTCTCTCTCTCTCTCTCAAAAGAGAAATAAACTTAAAAAACATCACCGGAAGGACGTGCAGCCATGCCTTCCTTATCAGCCCCGCCCCTCTGGAGGTCGGAAAGCGTTTCCGCGGGTGTCCTTGCTGTGACACCTGCCCTCGACCCAGCGGGCAGAGCACCCCCACCCCAGGGGTGAGGGGAGGCGGCTCCACAGCGTTGCGGCCGACTCTGCCCCCACAGAGCTGGCATCCCCTGCCTGACACGGCCGCCACCGCATCCCGTGGCCCCCGGACCACTGCTCCTGTAGGATGAGCTCAGTCCAGGGTTCTCCCTCAACTCACATTTGGTTCCTGCCCCAGCGCGTGAGGTCCTTGTTTGTGGGGCTGGGGGCTGGGAGCAGCCACCGCCGGAGCCCCGGCCTGCCCTCGGCCGCGGGTGGGTGGTCTGCACACGTGCAGAGGCCCCTCCTGCTGGAGCTGCAGACACGTCGGCCCACACACAGGTGCCCCTCATTCCCCCAGATGAGAATGACAGGGGCAGGGAGACGTCACACACAGCATCCGGGTGACCATGCCCCCTCTAGGTAGAAGGTGGAGCCTGGTGGAGCAGGAGCTGCAAGGGTTGTCCTGGGGGCTGGTGGG
>NW_026057579.1:37919582-37956318 GCF_023721935.1 Panthera uncia
CAGCAGGGTGTGTGTGATAAGGAGTCCCCCACTTGCCTTTGGCCCACGACTGCCGTTCCCTTCCCAGGCATGGGTCTGGGGGGAGAGGCCACGAGCTGGGGGCCTGACGGGCCACAGAATCCTGCACTGCGGTGGGCTCCCCGTGAGGACACCGTGGCCGTCACCGCTGTCACTGAGCTTCTCCTTTGGGGGAGGGGAGGTGCCATATGCAAATCCGCACCAGAGAAATGGGGAGCAGGACCGAACCCTCAGACCCCCCCAACACCACTGTTAAGGCCCCACGTTGTGGCGGCTCACACAGAAGCCCACATACAAGGAAAAGTGTCCTTGGTGGCCCCACTTTGGGGAAGTAGCAAAGGCCACGTAGGGCCTGGCGGTGGGCTTGTCGTGCGTGGCGGTGTCTGTGGTGCAGGGTTGGGGTGAGACGAGCAGAGCCTCGGGTGGGAGGGGAGGAGAAGACGCCACCTTGATTCCGTTGCCACGAGCCGTTGCTCGTGAATGAGCTATGACCCACGACGTTTATGTGGCCGGTGGTCCAGAGGGAGCAGCCGAGGTGCAGGGGTGAGTCCTGGTCCCATAGCCGAGGACCCAGGTTCCAGGAAGTTAATGACTGAAGCCCCCTCCCCCGCCCCACTTCCCGGGCAGCTGGGGTGGGGGGGTGCCAGGGTGTCAGCACTTCTGTTACTGTCACCTGCCTTCCAGGGGCGTTGAGATGCACCCCTCCTGGCTGATGCCCCTTGTCTGGAACGGCAGGGCCACAAAGTAGATGGGGGCATTGTGTAGACAGGGAAGCTCAGGGCTTAGCGGAGTCTGCGGCGTGCGGTAGGTAGGACCACGGAAAATCGCAGCCACTGGAGGGAGCCTGACGCGGCCCCCAGAGTCCCCGCTGTGGCCTCAGGGGCAGGAAAGCAGGTGGCTTCCCAGGGCCGCGGCCGTGTCGGTGTCGGGGCCAGTGCCCTCCGCCGCCGTGACCTCGGGCTCCCTGTGCCCCCGCCCGGCACTCGGCCCCGTGGCCCCGGGAGGATGGCTTTGGCTGGAGGAGCACTCGGCCGTTAGGGGCCCGTTTCCTGAGCTGCTTTCTCCCGCTGCTGTTGCTTTGAAGCAGCGATGGGCGAACGGTATTTACCGTCACCCCCAAGCCGCAGAACCAAACCCGGGAAAGGAGCTCGACAGCTTTTCTGCTCAGCAGCTGGTTTATTTTAAACCGTCCAAGTTGATGGCCCGGTCCACTTTTCGACGTAGCTGCGATGGCGTTAGGAGATTCAGACGTGATTTTTACAGCGTGAAAAAGAAAAATAGAATTGAATATATATGGTAATGATGAATCCTTCAAGTTTTGTGTCTAAAATTGCTTCCAGGCATGAGTTATTGCCTAATAATTCGTGCCCTGTTGTGTCTTCCTGCCTAATGAGCGTGCGGAGGACTGTTGTCGGGATCGCCGCTGCCTCGTCGGCGGTGCGGCTCACGCTGCGCGTGCGAGGCGGCCCAGGGGGCGCCCGGCCGCTGTGGGGGAGCTGCCCGGGTGCCCACGGGGGGCCGGTCACAGGCCCGCCGCTCCCCAGGCCGGCTGGAATAGCTCTGTGGGCACAGCCTTCTCCCGCCAGAGGACGGGCTCCTCTCCCGGAATCGGCCCGCAGGGAGCGTTCGTCAGACGTGGCCCGGGCCACATCGCGTGCAGGTGACCGCGGCCGTTCCCGTGAGCTTGGCAGATCTCACCCCTGCTCCACGCCCAGCGTGGCTCCTGGGGTCCCGGCTGAGCAGGGCCCGTGCCTCAGGACAGGCTCGCGAGCCGAAGCCTGCACCGGCCAAGACCTGAGAAAGTGCTTCCCGCCGGCCCGCTCTCCTGGTGTCCCCCGTGGCCCTCAGTTCTGACGCCGTCCCTCCCTTCCATCCTCGGGACGTGTCCCATCTTCCTACGCGGCACGGGTTCCTTGAGGACAGAGGCCACTGGACAGACCTCAGCGTTTGCGGCCAGTGCACTCGTGGACTCCGGGCCTGTCGCCGTGGGCAGGAGCGTGTGGCAGGTACGAGGGAGGCGGTCTGTGTCCGCAGTGTCACGTGGGGGTGTCACGGCTCCACTCTATCCTGAGGAACTCACACGAGACGTCTCCCGAGTCGTGGGAGGCAGACGCCTGGCTGTGGGGCCGGCGCCACGTCCGCTGCCCTCGGGCATCAAATCCGTGCTCCTGGTCGCGTGAGCAGAGCGGCCCACGGCCCGTTGAACGTGGGGCTCGGTGGTCCCCCACGGAACCGGGCTCGGGGGCCGGGGGGTTCGTGGCCAAATACTCCCGGCCCCTCCGGAGCGGTGGCTGCGGCACGGCTGTCGCGGAGGATGGTTGGGTGGGGTCGGGCTTGTGGGTACACAGGCTTGTGTGCCTGTCTGTGTGCAGAGACGCTGCAGCGGGCCGTGGGGGAGAATTCATCGTTTCGCTTTTAATCAGACAGACGGAGACTGACGGCACACGCGAGTGCCGAGGACAGCACGCGGCGTGGGCCCCGTGGGTCCTGAGGGTCCCCAGCGCTGCTCACCCACAGGGCATCTGGCGGGAGCGGGGGGCGTTCCCCTCGGCTCACCCGGGTCAGGCCAGACCCCAGGATGACCTCAGGTGACCTTGCAGTGCAGCCTGGGAGCACATCACACGCAGCCGGGAGCACGTCAGCCTCGGTGGCCGTCACTTGCCGTCCCCTCCTCCTTTAGCGTCGTTTGGTGCCTGGAGTGGGGTTTGCGGTTTTGCAGCCAGAGGGCCGAGTTTGGGTCACGACTGGGCCCCTTTATGAACCGGGACACTTTGGGCAATGTCCTCATTCTGGCTGATAGCTTCCTCGTGAACAGAGAGTAGGGCCCGCCTCCTGAAGGCGCAGGTCACGTTGTCTGAGGTGCGGACGGTGCTCGAAGGAGTACCCGTTCAGTAATCTCATCCTTTCCTGTTCCCAAAAGCACCCGTGTGTCAGCTGCTCTGCGGGCTGCCCGGGGCGGCTTCTTCGCCCGCCCGCCCTCCCGGAGCGCCAGACTCTGGGCCCCTTGGCAGGTGTCCTGCTCCGGGCACTTCTGCACACGTCGGGAAGCAGACGCAGACCTGCCAGCCGGGCGGGTGAACGGTCCCGGAGGGCACTGACCCCACGGAGGTGGGCCAGGCTCTGTGACGTGGGCTAAGTGTCACTCATTACTGCGCCCCGCGGCCACCCAGGGACGTCCGTGCTGTGTGCTGTCGAGGGGCAGGGCGATGGAGTGATGCCGGCCGGGTGGGGGTCCGCACTGGGCATTGTCATGAGCTCAACGGCGGGCTGTGGGGGGCGGTGATCCCTGCTGGCCCGGAGGAGCTAGCCCCGCCCTCTGTGGACGCGCGACAGACCCGGGTGCAGGACGTGGCAACCAGAGGGCGGCGGGGGCTCAGACACCATGGAGTGAAGGGCACGAGCTCAGGCACCCCTGTGCAGGTGCTTGGGGGCGCGGGGGGCATCCTGGCCCACCCACCTGACCCGGCCCTCCTGGGTGGCCTGCCCGGCCGGCAGGCAACCAGGGGGCACAGAGCAGGACTGTGCTGTGTGACCTGGCTTAGACCTGGCTCTGCCACCTGCCAGGCTCCAGGACCCGGACAGTCAGTGAGCTTCTCAGCCTCAGCCTTCTCATCCGTGAAATGGGTAAGTTAAGTGAAACGGTTTGTCGACCACCGTGACCGTTAAGTAGCAGACAGTGTGCTGTGCCGTGGACCGAGGCCCACAGGGGAAGATCCAGATTGCCGCTGGCCAGCAGCACCTGTCACCGTCTGGTTTCCTGGAGAGGCTGCCACGTGCACCACAGGAGGGTCCTCACCAGGCCTGGTGCCGGGGGGAAGGTATTACACGGAACACGCAGGACTTTGGGTCCGGTCGGGGAAGGAGCCGCCAGAGGAAGAGCCCCAGCAGGGTTGGGGGCTGGTGGCGCGGGCTGGGCCCTGCACACCTCTCCCTTCTGCTGCTGCCCACGGAAGCCATTCTCAGGAAAGGGCTGCTGCCGATGGCCCGTGCTGCGGTGGCCACGTGGTCTCCGTGATGCCTCCCTGCACGGGGCGGGGCGAGCGTGGGCAGGGGGTCGGGTGCTCTGGGGGCAGACACAGATGTGTCAGAACGCAGGGCGGACAGACGAGCGCGCAGGGAAACCAGCCAGAGGAGCTCCGGGCCGAGGTGCTTTGCTTCAAGCAGGAAGGGCTTCTCGTCCCACGTCCTTGATGATGCAGGACGTGCCCGTCTAGAGGAGCTTCATCTCGAGGGCTCCTGAAAGGAGCCTCTTGCTTCCTGAGAAGTACACAGACGTGTCACAGTGACTCCAAGTGATGAGGACAGCCTCGGCTTGCTAGTCCCCGGTCCAAACTGGGGGTTGGGGGGTGGTGGCACCGCGCTGGGCACTGAGGCACGCAGCATCTCACTTAAAGCTTCCAGTGGCCCGTGGGGCCGGGACCGTGTTCCCACCTTGTAGCTAAGCAGGCGGGACCTGGCTCTCACAGGGTTTGCCAGAGTCGTCGGGTTGTGAGGTCCGGAGGTCCGGGTGAAGACGGGAGTCTAGTCCCGCGGCCTGGCTGTATACCCCGCCCCCCGCAACACGCCCCACCCCGGCCCTGTTCGCCCCGCCCCCACCAGCACGCCCCGCCCCTGGCCTGTACGTCCCGCCCCCGGGCACGCCGGTTCTGAGCAGCCTGGCTGGGGAGCACACCTGCCCGCGCGGGTGTCGCCCGAGTGCTTCTCGCGGTGGCTGCACGTCCGGAGCACAGGAAGTGGCACAGTAAGGGGAGCTGGGAGGAGAGGGGCCCGGAACAGGCCGGGGGCCCTGTCGCGTGGGGGTCGCTTGTGCAAGTGGATGTGAATCTAGTTTTTCCCAAGACCCAGAGGACACCAACGTGCAAAGTCCAAGGGAGGCAGATTTTACTTTCTTGGGAAGACGAACACTGGTCCCGAGAATCAGGCTGCGTGCAAGCGCGTGTCCTCCCCGTTGCGTGTGCACCGGGCCGCGGGCTTCCGGGTGGGACCGGAGGCAGGCCCGGCGGCCTGGTTTCCCCGTGCGCGGGCGCCGAGCCTCCGGGAGCCGACAGTCGGTAACGCAGGCTGACACGCAGGCTGACTTCCGGCCACGTGCGGGCAGGGGCTCAGAGCCCGTGGGCCCAGCCCCCTCACGTCACACGGGGAGGTGGCTGAGTGCCCTGCGCAGGGGCAGGCCGGAACTGGAAGCCCGGGCCCCGCTCCCGGCTCCAGGAGGGGAAGGGTCGCCGCGGTCCCCGCCGTTCAGGGCTGTGCGGCTGTGCCTGAGATCAGCCTGGACTTGGGCTTCAACTTCAGTTTTAATAAGTTCAAGTTAAAGCGGTTATCCCATTTCTTGGCTGATACTCGGAGGTTTGAGACCAAAATATGGAAGGAAGACAGCCCGATTGGTGTTCACCTTTGTTTTGTTAAAACCCTTTATTGAAGCGCCGCATGTGAAGGCTGTGCGTTCTTAACGTATACAGCGGGATGAGCGTGGGGACAAGTGTACGCCCTTGAAGCCACGCCCTCCCTTCAAGGCCACAGCCACATTTCCCACCTCCCCAGTTTCCTCCCACTGCTATATGATTAATTATGTGTGTGTGATAAGAGCACTTAACCAAACATCTGCACTCAGCACGTCGTAAGTATACCATTCAGTGTGCTTAGCTCCGGGCGCCGTGTGGCAGCGGCGACCTCCAGACTGTGCTCCTCGCCCAGTCTGCGCCCTCAGACCACACTTGTGTGTCCCTCTCCCCCGAGTCCTCGGTGCCCGCCCTGCGCCCTGTGACTGTGAGTTTGAGTATTTCAGACTCCACAGGTACGTGAGATCATACGGTATTTGTCTTTGGGTGTCTGGCTTGTCTCATTTAGCAGAACGCCCTCCAGGTCCATCCACGTGGTCACGGGGGTGGGATTCTCTCCCTTTTCTCAGGGCTGGATGACGTTCCAGCACAGCGCGTACCACGTCTTTGTCCGTTCGTCCATCACATTGTGAACAGTGTTGCTTTGAGTACAGGAGAGCAGACGCCTTCAACGGCCCGACCTCAGTTCCTTTGTTTGAAGAGATGCCCAGAGCTGGGGTTGCTGGATTGGACGATGTTTCCCTACATTTTGAGGCAATAACATTTTGAGGACCCCCATGTGCTTTTCCAGAGCGGCTGCACCAGTTTGCATTCCCACCAACAGTGCACAAGGGTCCCCCTTTCTCCACATCTTCACCAGCACCTGTTGCCTTTTTTGTCTTTTTGATGATGGCCGTTCTGAGTTGTGAGGTGACATCTCACCGGTTTTCAGTGGCTTATCCCTGGTGATGAGTGACGTTGAGCACCTGTTCACGTGCCTCTTGAACATTTGTGTGTCTTCTTCTGGGAAATCCGTATCCAGATACTTGTCTGATTTTTAAGTCAGGTTATGTGTTTGTTTGCTTTTTCTTAATATTAATTTATTTTGAGAGGGAGAGGGAGAATCCTAAGCGGGCCCTGAGCTGTCCACGCAGAGCCGGACGCGCGTCTTGAACTCACAAACCATGAGACCGTGTCCTGAGTTGAAACCAAGAGTCGGATGCTTAACTGACTGAGCCACTCAGGTGCCCCTATTTTGTTTAGTTTTGTATTATTTGCTTGTTTGGTGGTTTGTTTGCTATTGAGCTGTGTGAGTTGCTTATGTATTTTGAATGTTAGTCCCTTAGCAGATCTCTGGTTTCACATATACTCTCCTATTCTGTAGGTTGGCTTCTCATTTTGTTGATGGTCTCCTTTGCTGTGCAGAAGCTTTATAGTGTGATGTAATAACATTTGTTTATTTTTGCCTTTGTTGCCAATGCGTTTGGGGTCATGCAAAAAAAAAAAAAATATTGTTGCCAAAACCAACATCAAAGATCTTTGCTATGTTTTCTCCTAGGATTTTTACAATTTCAGGTCTTATGTTTAAATGTTTAATTCATTTCGAGTTAATTTTTGTGACTGGTGTAAGAGTCTAATTTTAATTTCATTCTTTTGCATGTGAATACTCAGTTTTCCCAACACCATTCATTGAAGAGACTATCTTTTACCCATTGTGTATTTTGGGAGACTTGGTCAAAGATTAATTGATCATATGCATTTGGGTTTATTTCTGTCCCAATGTTCTGTGTGTCTTTTTCAATGTCAGGATCATACTGTTTTGATCACTGTAGCTTTGGAATGTAATTGGACGCTAGGAAGTGTGATGTCTCCGGCTCTGTCCCTTTTGCTCAGTATTGCTTTGGCTATTCAAGGACTTTGAGGTTGCATACGAATTTTAGGATGGTCTTTTCTATTTTTGTGAGAACTGCCACTGTGATTTTTTAGAGGGAATCCACCGAATCTGTAGATTGTCTTGAGTAGTAGAGGCGTTTTCACAATAGAAATCGTTTCCATTCAGGAACACAGCACATCTTTCCATTTGTTTGTGTCTTCTTCGATTTCTTTCATCGATGTTTTATACACTGATGTATAAAATGTCTACATTTTGTGTGTACTGTGTTCTTATCGCCTAGATGATTGTTTTCCCAGTTTCTTTTTCAGATAGTTTTAATGTAGAGAAAGAAATGCTGCTGATTTTTGTCTGTTGATTTTGTATTCTGCAACTTGACTGCATTCATCAGTTCTAACAGGTGTTAGGTGGAGTCTTGAGGGGTTTCTGTGTACAATATCGTGTCATCTGCAGACCAGACAAGTTTGCCTCTTCTTTTCCAGTGCAGATGCCTTTTGTTTCTTTCTCTGGCCTGATTGCTGTGATAGGACTTCAGTACCACGTTGCACGGGAGCAAGCGAGAGTGGGCTACCCTGGTCTTGTTCCTGACCTTAGAGGAAAACCCTTTGTGCTCCCGCTGAGGACAATATGAGCTGTGGGCTCATCATCTACAGCTTGTATTGTGTTTACATATGTTCCTTTTGTACCTAATTTGTTGAATTTTGTCATGAAAGGATGTTGAATTTTGTCAAATGGTTTTTTTCTGTATATGTTGACACGAGCCTATGATTTTTACCTTTTACTCTGTTAATGCAGTGTATCAGATTTATTGATTTGTGTGTGTTGAACCACCCTTGTATCCCGGGGATAGATCCACTTGATTGTGGCGTATGATCCTCTTAGTGTGTTGTAGAATTTGATTTGCTGGTATCTTGTTGAGAATTTTTGCATCTATATTCATCCGGGATATGGGTCTATGATTTCCTTTTCTTGTGGCGTCTTTATGTGGCTTTGGTGTCAGGGTAATGCTGGCTTCAAAAAGTGAGTTTGGGAATTCCTGTTTGGACGAGTTTGAGGAGGATTGCAGTTAATTCTTTAAATGTTTGGTCGAATTCACCGGAGAAGCCATTTGGTCCTGGGTTTTTCTTTGTGAGTGGGTTTTAATTACTAATTCAGTCTCCATGTCTGGTTCTTCGTGAGTCAGCCTTGGTAGCTTGCATTTCTAAGAATTTTCCATTTCTTCTAGTTGTCAGATTTGTTGGCGTGTAATTGTCGATACTAGTCTCATGAGCTTTTACATTTTGTGGCATCAGTCGTAATGTCCCCTCTTTCATTTGCAATTTTATTTATTTGAGTTTTCCCTTGTATTCTTTGTTAGTCTAGATACAAGTTGGTCAGTTTTGTGTATCTTTTCAGAAAAAAACCCCATGCAGCTCTTAGTTTCATGGATCTTTTTTTGTTGTTTTTCTGGTGTCTATTTCACAAATTTTTCTCTAATCTTTATTATTTCCTTCCTTTTGCTAACTTTGAGCTTGGTCTGTTCTTTTTCTAATACTTTGAGGTGGAAAGTTCAGTTGCTTATGTGAGATCTTTCTTCCTTCTTATGTAGGCGTTTTATGTTTGTCCCTGCACCGAGCCCAGTGCAGCACGTAACCTCTGATGCACGTTGTTACCAAGCAAAACAATAGATCGACTTAATTCCAAGAATGGTCTGTATCTTTACAAAACTAGACGAAATTTTAAGAGGACACCGTTCACCAGTGGAATGACAATTCAATTGATTCTTAAAGGTTGATCTGTCGCAGGTGCTCCGGGCAGAGTAGTGTATGATCCGTCACCCCGGGTCGTGGCCAGGTGACATTTGAGTCCATTCTTTTAGCAAACATACGTTGGGCTTTAGGTGCTGTGCCAAGTGCTGGGCGTATAAAGCAAATAAAACATTGTCCTGCCCTGGAAGAGCTCACAGTTCAGTCCGCTCGTTCAGAACTGCAGAGGGGAGATGTCGGTGAAGGGTGTTCACATCCAGGGTGCGGGATCTGGGTGCAGGGGTGGCGAGGGAGGGAGCGGGGAGTGGAGCCCCAGGGCTCTCTGCTCCTCCAGCTGCCCTGGGGCCGCCTGCAGCACAGGCGATTCCCTGGAGCGTCAGGAAGGTTCCAGGGCCCACGCGTGGAGCGCCCGTGCCCCGGTGATTAAGACAAGATTCACCGCTGGGCAGAACCCTGGCAGGAGTGGAGGGTCTACAGACGTGTGTAGCCTTGAAGTCAGTGCAGACGTCACGTCAGGGGTCAGGGGAGCAGTGGGGACCGGAAGGAGCCGGAGCCTCGGGGGGCAGGTGCCACACGGAGCCCTCTGGCTTCGTGATCGTCAGCCCGCGTCCTGCACCGCGTGGAGGGGGCAAATCCATGTGACCTTCGCGCAGCCCTGTTTAAGAACCGTTAATGCGCACTCCTTTGGAAACATGCAAGATGATGGGTGTGATTAAGCCGGAGAGGTTGAGGTGAGTTACTGCTTCATTTAAACTGTGGTTGGTGGGGGTAGTCGTGGTGGCTGAGGGGACCGAACGCGCGTGATCGCCCGCCCGGGCGCAGGGCACGCTGTGGCGCCGGCGATGACGGATTGCAGTGTGGGGCGGAATCCGTTATAGGGTCCCATAAAGCAGTCATCCTGCCGAGATCTGGACAGGAGCCTGGACCATTAAGTCACCCCTAAAGAAAGGGATGCCCCCCGAACGCTCCGAGCCACACAGGGAAGGTGTGGCTGGCGGGGAAGGCTCCACGGCTGGGCCACCCGTCTGTCGGCTCTCTGAGCCTCTTCCCCTGCGGACTGTGTCTGCGGCCAGTGGCTGAAGTGCCCGACGGACCAGCCCTTAAAGGGGAGATGTCCCACTCGACACCCGTTGGCCGTTTTGCAAAATCCTGATCTTTAAACCTTCCTCCTCCCACGTGAGACACAGCAGTTCATCAGGACTCAGTTCTCGGGGATCCGTGCAGGGACCCGCTGTGGCAGACGGGTGGTCACGGAGGAGGGAGGGGACCGGACCAGGGGATGGCCGTTGTTGTTTGTGGGCCTTTTCTCTTTCAGGCAGATTTCCCCTTTCCTTGCTGTGTGACGACCCTGAGCGTGTCTGTCGGTTGGCGTTGGCGGGACAGGGACAGCAGGCCCACCCCGGGGGCACGGGGTGCGCTGTGGACACTGCCTGTTCCGAGCGGCCGTACGGAGCTGGGGCTCTGGAGCCCGACCCGGGCTGCGATTCACGTCTGTCTCCCTCACTGTCGGCGTCCCTGTGGTGAGCGATTCAGCTTCTGTGCTTCTGTCTCCCCGCGTGTAAACTAGGGATGCTGGTGTCTACCCAGAGACCCGTGTCCCTAGGCCACTGAGGTTTAAGAGACCATGGTGCCTGGTCCCTGCGGAACCGGAAGAGATGACAGCTCCCCTCTCCGTTGTTACGGCAACGAGACCGCTGGGGCTGTCACACCCGCTGCCCCCCACCACCCTGGGGCCTGCGGGAGGGGGCGGGTGGAGGCTGCCCCGGGGCGGGGCTTCTGTGCGCTGGACGGGGTTCTTACCCGTCGCTTGGGGACACCAGCCAGCAGGCCGCAAACCCCGGGAACAGCCGGGTCTCAGGGCCCCGGCGCACAGCGTGCACCTGGCCCTGCTTTGGGTGGGGGGGGGGGGCCTGAAGACACAGCCGTGAAGCCACAGGGCCACACGCTCTCAGCTCTGCCTGCCGCTCACTGGCGTGCCTGCCCAGACGCGGGTCGGGCACGAAGGAACACGACCTCGTCCCGGTCCCTGGGAGCTCACGCTCTGCTGACAGGTTCTCTCCACCAGACTCTGGGTGGGATTCCCCGGACTCGTCGCTCAAGCCTGGGCTTCCCGGCTTCTGCGTTCGTGTCTTCATCGTCCCGTCTTCTCGAGAGTCTGGCTGGGCTGGTCTGGCTGGAGGTCCCCATCCTCTGTGTCTGACCCGCGCGACTCCGGCCGGGCCAGCCGGTCCCCCGTGCCCCCCCGCACTTCCTCCCGGTGGGCTCCCTTCCACGGACCCCGCCGTGCTCCTTGGCTGCAGGTTCCCGCTTGCCCCGCTGCGTTTGGGCTCGAGCTCGCTTTCACACCAATGCCCCTGTTCTCCAGTTTTACTCCTGAGCAAAATCTGCAGTAAACCTGGAGCTTTACCGTCCAGCTCTGGTTTTTCATCGACGCTGGGTGAGAGACACAGACCGGTGAACGGCGTGGAATCCCAAGTTGAATTGAAGGAGCGGAAACTATCAAGCGTGTCGGAAGAGGCGAAGATGCTGGCTGTCAGAGGGGCAGGTGACGTCATCCAGGGAGGCCTGGGGAAGACACGGGGCGCGAGCAGGGGCTCCCCTGCGGTGCCCCGAGATGCGGCCAGCGGTCCGGAGGGTGCTGCCGGGCTCTCGACACGGGGTACGGGACGGGAGGCGTCTGTGGCCGCCGGCGGGGGATGAGCGGGGCTCTTGTGTGTGCGCGCCCGGCCCTGGGCACGAGGTTGAGGCCCATGAGCTCAGCAGCTGCTTAGGGTTCCCCGGAAAAAGCAGGACTCTCCGGGGGGCTGATGCGGCAGTTACGGGTAACTGCTTTAGTCTACACGGGCCGATGTGTGGAATTAAAGGGGAAAAGCACCCCTCCTAGGGGAGGGCGTGTGAAACGGAGGCGCGTGTGGCGGGCGGAGACCCGCGCATCCGGCGTGGACCCGTCCAGCCAGCCCTTGGGGCTTCCCTCCAGGAGGACACTCGCCCGCTGTCTGCTAGTTACAAAACTGCATCGGGATCCGGTCTCCATTAGTGAGAATTTCCTCCTACCTCCCCTCCCATCTGCCTCACACTGGTAAGAATTGATGCTGGTGAGTGTGGCCAAGACTGGGAAGAAGCACGTAAATTAGGTTCGACAGAACGTCAGCTTTACGTCTGCTCGTCTGCTCCGTGATTCACTGAGGTCGGGGACTCACGCACGGCAGCTGGGTTAGCCCCCTTCGGGCCATCCGGTGGACCGGCCCCCTCGGCCTCGCCGTCCCCGACACCAGAGTTTGCTAAGCCCCCTTTCGGGATCACGAGCACAGAGCGAGATCCTGAGTAATGTGCCCTGTTCTCACGCATAAATCAGTGCCTCCCCGCTCTCCTCCCTTCCATGAGGAAGACAGAGAATTCTAATTTATTTCTGTTTCCTTCTGTGGATAAACTAATTTTTCTCTTGTTATAAAAGAAAGGGAGTTCTAATTTGCTGCCTTGGAAGCCGCCGAAGAATGGAGCCTAAATATGTAGAACAAACTCTGGAGATTACAGAGTGAGGTTCAGCTGACCTCGTGCCACAAATTAAGCTGCCGTCCACTTAAACCGCCAGCAACGATAAATTAAGCTATTGTGCCGGAAGCACATTTGGAATGGCCCCGGGCAGGACCGAAGGGTCCGTCACGAGAAAACCACTTAGTTCATCGCTGCTGTCGCCCGTCCTGGGCAAGGGGACCCGTGGCCGGCTCTGCCCTGCAGCCTGTCACGTTCGGGCCTCCACTCCAGCACGCTGGCTACCAGGAAGGTGCCCCGAGGTGCTGACAGCTCATATTTCTCCGGTCGTGTGACGGGGGGCGGGGGGGGGGGGGGGGGGGGCGGGGGGGAAGGGGGCGGGGGGGGGGGGGTTGCCTTTTAAGAAATAACCTTGAGGTTTCCTAACGGAAGGCCTGCGTACAGCAAGAGGTGGGCTAAATTGCAAGGCAGCTTCATGAGGGTTGAGATTATTTACCCTGTGGTTCGAGGCCATCTTGTCTGGGACCCTGTGTCCACACGGGGCAGGAATGGGCTCGCACACACGACGACGAGGCGCACAGAACGGAAACCGTGCTGCGAGGCGACCCAGACGTGCGTGGGGCTCGGACGGTTAACTCCCAGATGCCTCAAGTAGGCTGAAGTCCTTCCCCAGCTTATGACCAGGTCGTCTGTGCTTACAGAGAAGCCCAAGACTCTCCTCCCACTTCTCTTTCTTTTTCTTCCTCTGCTCTCTCATCAGTCTGTCATCCCTGTGCCCCATGTGGACGTGTCCGGGGGCTTATGAGCTAAGTGGCCACAGCAGGGTAGCTGGGGGTAAGGGCAGACGGAGCGTAGGAGCCCCGGTCCCCAGCGGGCAGTGGGCCTGTCTTCACGCCTCCTGAGAGGGGAGGCGTTTGGGGGCTTCTGGAGATAATTCCCTTTCGTGACCTGTTACCCATACCTCCCCCCTGACTCCTGTGACACCTGTAACCCAGTCTCTCCCGTAGAGAAGGGACCCAACAGCAGGGTGCTATGCTCGATTTTATCACAGAGGCTTGAGTTGGTCACGGGGGCCGAGTCTCTGCACGTGGCCCTTTGTATTGAGAGGACGGGGGACTCCTGGTGCGCGTGGGCCAGCCCCGTATACCCGTCCGCGGCCAGCCGGCCACACACGGGCCAGCCGGCCCCACGCCCCTGCCCGTGGCCAGCCAGCCCCTCAAGGAACAGCCCCGCATGCCCTCCCATGGCCAGCCAGCTCAGGGGCGCTCTGAGCTGGCGGGCAGACGCTCAGCCTGGGCTGTGGCCTCTCCATGGGGCTTGAGCAGTTCTCCCCGCCAGCCCCGAGGAGGGCTGGGGCCGATGCTCACTCATGGTCCACCTGCTACAGGTCGAGTACCGGGGCCTCCTCCTGGGCCTGCAAGTGCCTGGGATCGGCGTTCGGTGTTGTCACCCTTTGTCCTCTGGTTAAGGGCCTGCTCATTCAGAGAGATGATGACGTGTGTTTATTTTTGCCTTTCAGGCAAGAAGTGTAGTCTTTCAGTAGACTGCAGTGTAGGACAGACACGAAAACACAAAAACAGACCCATTTGCAGAAATGAGCTTATTCTTGGAACTTAGAGCTAAGCTCTTCCGAAATGGTCTTTGGGCGGCAAGGAGGACCTTCCCTTCGACCTGTTTCCCGAGGAGGAGAGACTCGGGGCGGCTGGATGGTTCTCATATCGATGCTAGTGGAGGGCTGTGGCCGTACCTCCGTCACAACACGGTGGAGGGATGTCCGGGGACCCGGGGGCAAGTCCTGGGTGGGGTTCCCAAAGTTCTGCTTCCCTGGAGGCAGGCAATGTTCTAAATGCGCAGCGGGTGATACCATGGTAAAGGGTCATTTTCCTGGTGTTATGTCGTAACTGCCGCTAAAGCTTTCCGCAGATGTGAAAACTTTCAGTCGTGAAGACAGACGATGTCATCCCATCAGTGAGGGAGGCACATCGCTGACTGCCATCGAAGTTTGGATGGCAAAGACCAAAGAGTTCGGAGAGGCTGAGAGGTAAGGTAAAGATGCCGGCTCCAGAGCCCCCCGCCGAAGGCCCCCCACGGCAGGCCCCCCACGGCCAGCCTTACCTCCACGTGTCCCTGGGGCCACTTCCCACCCTGCACTCTGGCCCTGCCCAGCCCGCCCAGCCGCGGCCGCATCCCCGGCCCCGTCCTGCTGCCCTACCCACGTGCACACCTCTCCCCTCCACTTACCCTGTTTCTGTGGCTTCTGAAGCGTCCCCGGGCGTGGTAAATGTATGCTTCGCTTTACGAGGGACCGCCAAACCCCTTCCGAAGGTGGCTTGACCATGGTGCATCCCGCCAACAGAGTCCCCGAGTCCCCATGGCCATGAGAGTGCCTAGGATTTCTCCTCTGGATGTTCTTAGCCAGCATGGTGTTGCTTACATGTGGACATCTTAAAATTAGTTTTCTTTCTTTCTTTTTTTTTTTTAAATTAGCTGTTTAAATTTTTTTTTTTTAATGTTTATTTATTTTTGAGACAGAGAGAGACAGAGCATGAACGGGGGAGGGTCAGAGAGAGAGGGAGACACAGAATCCGAAGCAGGCTCCAGGCTCCGAGCTGTCAGCACAGAGTCCGACGCGGGGCTCGAACTCACGGACCACGAGATCGTGACCTGAGCTGAAGTCAGACGCTCAACCGACTGAGCCACCTAGGCGCCCCAAAATTAGTTTTCTTAAATCTGGTTTTTATATTTGTGCATGCTTTTTTACTGTACAACCCATCAGCTTTTGACAAGTGCATGGCAGTGTGGCCCCCACCGCAGCCTTCACCCCCTAACGTCCTTGAGCTTCGCCCCGGAGCCTATCCTCTCCCACCCTGCCCCAGACAGCTTCTCATCGGATCTGCACCCCTACGCCCTTCCGGAAGGTCACGTGACTGGGTCGGTCTGTGGCCCCTCTTTCCGGCGCCTTCAACTTAGCGTGATGTGTCTGAGCCGTATCCACGTGCATGCAGGTGTGAATACCTCACCGCTTGTCACTGCTGAGAAGTGCCCCGTGGGTGCGTGGACGGCACCACTGATGGATACCTGGGTTTTCCTGATTTGGGGGAGTATGAGCACACCCGCGACGAGCGTCTCCCACGGGCCCTGTGTGATCACAGTTGGCGTTACTCACTCGCCTTGAAAGAAGATTCTAGGCTGTGGGGTAAACGTATGCTTCGCTTTACGAGGGACCGCCAAACCCCTTCCGAAGGTGGCTTGACCATGGTGCATCCCGCCAACAGAGTCCCCGAGTCCCCGGTGACCTCCGTCCTTGGCAACACGCGTGTGATCTGTCATTGAAATCCAGCCACTGTGGTCTGTGCACAGGCCTTCCAAATGTGGTTTTGTGTTGCATCTCCCCGATGACTAATGATGTTGGCTGGCTTTTCATGTCCGTGTTTTCCACCCATAAATCTTCTCTGCTGAAGCATCTGTTCACACTTTTGTCCATTAAAAAAAATCAGGTTGTGTGTTTTCTTACTTTTGAGTTTTGAGAGTTCTTTGTATCTTCCGGATGTGAGTTCTTTGTCAGATATTTGGTTTGCAGATATTTGTTCCCAGTCTCTGGCTTCCTTTTTTTTTTTTTTTTTTTTCCTCAACAGTGTCTTCCACAGAGCAAAAAAATTTTAATTTTGCTGATGTCTAATTTATTAATTTTTTAACGGATCATGCTTTTGATGTCCTATCTAAAACCCGACTGCCTAACCCCAAAGTCTGAAAGGGTTTCTCCTATTTTTTTTTTTTAATGTTTATTTATTTTTGAGACAGAGAGAGACAGAGCATGAACAGGGGAGGGGCAGAGAGAGAGGGAGACACAGAATCCGAAACAGGCTCCAGGCTCCGAGCCGTCGGCACAGAGCCCGACGCGGGGCTCGAACTCACGGACTGTGAGATCATGACCTGAGCCGAAGTCGGACGCTTAACCGACCGAGCCACCCAGGCGCCCCTCTCCTATTTTTAACTTAAAGCCTTTATAGGTCTGCCTCCTCCATTCACGCCTGAGACTCACCAGAGTTAATTTTCGTGTGCTGCAGGAAAGATAGCGAGTCTCCTTTTGTTACACGTGTATCTGCACAAACAAGCGTCATTTGTTGAAAAGGTGACCCTTTCCACTGCCTTCTCAACTCTTTGAAGAGTCACTTGAGTGTGTTTGCGTGGGGGTCCTGGACTCGCTGTGCTGCCGCACTGGTCTGTGTACTTGTCCTGGTGCTGATACTGCCCACGCCTGACTCGCTCACTGGTTCTTGGAGATGCTTCGTTCTGTGGAATCCTTTCCAAAGGGTTCTGGGATTTTCCAGGTAGACAATCCTATTCTATGCCAAGTGCAGACCGTGTTATTTCTTCCTTTCCATTCTCTGTGCCTTTTATTTCTGTGTCTCACCTCGTGGCGCTGGAGGCCAGGAACCCCAGTTCAGTGCTGGAAAGAAGGGCCGGGGGTGGGGGGGCGGTGACGTCTTGCTTTGTTCCTGATCCCAGGGGTTGAGTCATCCGGTCTCTGCCATTAAGTGCACGTGACACACATCAAGTTGAGGAAGCTCCCTTCTCTTCCTGTGTATCGGAGAGTTTTTATCATGACTGGATATTGCATTCTGTCAAATGCTTTTTCTGTGTCCATAGGTACGATTCCGGAGTGTTCCTTCTGTGGTCTGTCAATGTGGGGAGTCACGTTGATTGATTTTCAGACGATGACCAGCCTTACACTCTGGGATTAAGCTTCTTTGTCATGATTAGTTAACCTTTTTTCTTTTTTTTTTTTTTACAGTTTAAAAAAATGTTTATTTATTTTGAGTGGGGGGAGGAGCAGAGGGAGAGAAAGAGAGAATCCCAAGCAGGATTCTCGCTGTCAGCACAGAGCCCGACACGGGCCCGATCCCACGAGCAGTGAGGTCATGACCTGAGCCCAGACCAAGAGTTGGACGCTCAACGACCGAGTCACCTGGGTGCCCTGGTCATGATTAGCGATCTTTAAAAAAATACTGCTGAAGACCATCGGGGAGGGGAAGGAAAAAAAAAAAAGGTTGGGGGGGAGCCAAAACATAAGAGACTCTTAAGAACTGAACAAACTGAGGGTTGATGGGGGGTGGGAGGGAGGGGAGGGTGGGGGATGGGCACCGAGGAGGGCACCTGTTGGGATGAGCCCTGGGTGTTGTATGGAAACCGATCTGACAATAAATTTCATGTTAAAAAAAATACAAAATACAAAATACAAATATAATAATAATAAAAAAATTACTGCTAAGTTTTCTTTACTGAGGTTTTGTGCAGGATTTTCACATCTGCGTTCACGAGGCGGATGGGCCTGTTTTCTCTTCCGGTGAGACCGCTGGGCTGGCGCCGGGATCCTGCCAGCGGCTGAGAACGTGTGGGCGGGCGTGCCTGCTTCTTCTGTCCCAGGAGGCGGTTGTGTAGAACCGATGTGGCGCAAGGCGTGGTAGAATTTGCCGGGGAAGCGCGCCGGACTTTTCCGTGTTGGGAGGCCGAACCCGCCCCGTCCGCTTGGAGGCCGTCCTTCCCTCCTGCGCCCAGTTTCCTCTCTGTTCTGCACGTGGAGTAGCTTACACGGACCCGCTCCGGGCGCGCTCGGTCACTTTCCTGTCTGCACTCCACTCTTGAACCTTCCTGGTGATCTTTAATTTCACGTCAAATATTTATTTTTTTTCGGTTCTAAAACTTCCATCTGGTTCTTTTTCTTTGTTTTTTTTTTCGTAGAGTTTCTCCTCTGTTGCGATATCTGTCTTCCCCTTTGTCTCCAAAGCGTTCACCCTGCTCTCACAGGGCACGGTCGTGGCCGTGGCTCCCAAGTCTCGGTCTCGTAATTCAAATCTCCGCGCCCTCCTCAAGTTGGCGTGTGCTGATTTTCTTTACTCTTGAAAATTGCTCGTATTTTCCTGGTTTCTTACTGCACGGAATAATTCTGAGTCGTCTCCTGGATATATTGAGGATTCTGTCGCGAGGTGCTGAGCTCTGCTGACATCAGGGTTTGCCAGCCTGATGGCGTTTTGCCCACCGAGGACACTAGGTGACGCGTGCGGTGTTACTGGCATCTGGTGGACAGAGGCCAGGGCGGCTGTACGCGTCCTGCGGGGCACGGACAGCCCCCCGCCCCCCATCGCACCCCCATCCGTTATTTGGGCCAAAACACCAGCGTAGGTGCGTAGGTTGAGAAGCCTTGTTTAACTCTTGTTCAAACCTTAGGTTCAGAGCACAGGTCTGTCCCAGCACCTGTCGGAAGTGACTGCAGGATGGGCTCAGTGTTCGGAGCCTTTGCCACGCTCCCCTGACTTGGCTCCACGGGCGCCCGGCCAGGGAGAGGCCCAGGGCTCGTGTGGACTGCTGGGTCCAGTGCTCTCTGCATCACAGGGGCCCTTCCCCAGCCTCGACGGCCCTGGCTTCTCCCAGTCGCAGATTTGTGCCCCCCGCCCACACAGTGTGCTGTGGTTTTCGGGGGCAACGTGGGAAGAGAAAACAAAGCAGGAGTCCCCCAAATTCTTTGGAACGCAGGGGCCCGCTTTCCGGGTTCCCCGCCAGAGAAGTGGCTTCTCCTGGACGTCTCAGGAGCCTGTGGTACCGCCACGGCCGCAGCTTCGTGCCCGGCGGGGGCTTCGCGGCAAGGCAGGGGTGGGGAGGGGAGAGGAGAGGATCCCCCGGTGCCTCCCCGCACCCTCTGGCTCTCGGGGGCCCCTTTTCAAGAAAGAGGAGTTCTCCCGGAGTCATTTCTGTCCTGCTCACTGCGCGGCTCTGAGATGCGGCCTGGAAGCCAGGACGAAAGACGGAGGAGGAAAGCCATTCATCCCGGCAGCTGCCGCCACCCGTCAGGCTCTGTGCCCCTTCCCCGTCCTCCCGCTGTCGCGGGCTGTTCAGAGTCCTCGGGTGCGCTCTCTGCATTCCGCCCAGAGCTCTTCGCTGCCGTCCGCGGAGGGGCGACCTGCGGCGGGCCCTCCCCGTCTTGCTGGCACCAGAGCCGATTTGTTTTCTCTTTTCAGAAGGAGAGAGGGAAGGGAAAAGGTGAGCCTGGGCGGTAAGTGGATTTTCTTTAGAAATCAGCGGACGGTGTAATTTCACATAATCCTTTGAAGTGCTGTCTTGGTTGGCGTGAGGCATTTTTATGTGGTTCTCTTCAGACGTTTTTCGGAAGAGGGTGGGTAGAGCGGAAGCGCAGGCACGGGCGGAGGACGGCGAGCGCCCTCCCGGGGTCGCGGGCAGAGGACGGCGAGCGCCCTCACAGGTTCCGAGACGCCGTGCGCCCGCACGTCCTCCGCATCAGCTGTGGCCACGCGTCAGCCCCGGCCCAAGGCGCGTGCGGCTGTGCGTTGTGTGACGTCCAGACCTTGCCTCAGACCCTCCCGGGGTGTCCCCGGCTGCGCATCTGTGTTCACTGCGGCTGGATGCGGAGCGTCAGCAAGGCCTCCAAGGCTGCTCTGGACGAGGCACAGGCTCGAGAACCCTGGGCCCCACCGTTGCCGTGTGGAGGGGACGCGCCCGTGGTGGCTGCCTGGCCCACATCAGACTGTAGGATTTCACTGGCTGAACACACCACACGTCTCTTACGGCAGAGAGAGTCCATTACCCCAGCAGATACAGTCTTGAGTGGACGACTGCAACCTCTCCCTGGCTCGACCTCTGAGCAAAGTGGTGGGCTTCTTTTAATTTTTATTTTTAATGTCTTTAATTTATTTTGAGAGAGACAGAGCACGAGAGGGGGAGGGGCAGAGAGAGAGGGAATCTGCATCGGAAGCAGGCTCCAGGCTCCGAGCTGTCAGCACAGAGCCCGACGCAGGGCTCGAACTCACGGACCGCGAGATCCTGACCTGAGCTGAAGTCGGGCGCTCAACCGACTGAGCCGCCGGGGCGCCCCTAAATGTTGGGCTTTTGATGAATTTCTTTCCATCTCTGATCCTGGCTTTGCCCCTGCCCGATGGTCTGTGTTAATTCGACCCACGGGTGTTACTTTATTCTTCTCCCAGCAGTGCTGAAACGTACATGGGAGCGGTCTTTGGAAGACTGAACTCTCGGGAGGAGAGAGGCTGCATAGAGACAGGGCATCGCATCGTCAGAGTCTGGAGCACCACTCTGCCAAGTACACGGAGAAATTATTAATCATCCCTTAACTTTGACATAACATAAGTAGCATCTTCGCGATTGAGATCTGCACATAATTAAAAAGCACGCTGTGTCAGCCTACCGACGGCCGCCTTCCCGCCTGATTATCACGGTGCCCTTGAACGCGTCGTTCTCGGGCGTTGTGCCTGCGACAGCCGCCAGGACCCAGCCGAGGAGCCTGAGAGGCGAATCTGCTCGGGGAGGGCCTGCGCCGCCGGCAGGACTTGCTGGCACGGTGTCCCAGGAAGCAGCACACGGCCTGTCTCTGTCACTTGTTAGATGCGGTTTAATTAAGCAAGGAGGGTCACCGTGGGGAAGACCGGTCTGCCCGGGATTTGATTTGCGAGCTGCTTAAAACGTTTGGAAGCTCCTTCAAGAGACCAGGTGGTAAACATGAGGGGGGTCGTTCACCTGAGCGGGTACGTTAGAACCCGCCGAGGGGCGCCTGGGTGGCGCAGTCGGTTAAGCGTCCGACTTCAGCCAGGTCACGATCTCTCGGTCAGTGAGTTCGAGCCCCGCGTCAGGCTCTGGGCTGATGGCTCGGAGCCTGGAGCCTGTTTCCGATTCTGTGTCTCCCTCTCTCTCTGCCCCTCCCCCGTTCATGCTCTGTCTCTCTCTGTCCCAAAAATAAATAAATAAAAAACGTAAAAAAAAAAAAAAAAAAAAAAAGAACCCGCCGAGATACACCGTGCCTCGTGGAGGGCGTTCCCGGGACCCGGGTACTGGTGACCTTCCGTGCTGGGTGTGGAGGGCCGCCGGCGGCTGTGCCCGAGCGCTGGCTCCCAGTCCAGCCGGCCCCTTGGTCCCCCGGGGGGTTCCCACGCACCCGCCTCCAGGCCCCAAGGCCCATGGGCGGAATCTTGGGGAAGGCAGAGAAGTCTGCGTCGCCCCCCTCATTGCTATTTTCAACTTTCTACGTCGATGTCATTGTAGATTCCCCTTGGCTCTGAGAAGTGGTGCGGGAGACCGTGCTTTCCTTCATCCGTCCCCCTCGTCAAGGGCATCCTGCACAACAGCGGCCGGTCTGGAGACCGGGGTGTGGGCGGCGGCACAGACACCGGGCTGGTTTGGGCTCACCCGGTCCTCTTTGTGCGTGATTCTGTGTGTGTGTCTGTCTGTGTCTGTTCTGTGAGTGATTCTGTGTGCGTGTCGCTCTCTGTGCCTCCGCCTCGCAGTCCTGATCCCGAGCGGTGGCCTCACTGTGTCCCCGTACTCGCAGCGAGGCAGGGGTGTGGCAGGGACTCCATAAATCTTTGCTGAAGAACCATCCAGCCCCCCCTCCCCCCCCGGAAGAGACCGTAGAACTTCCGTGCCGAATCGGAGAAGCGATGAGCATTTGTCAGAGTAGATGAGGCACCGGAGAGATCCAGGCAGGCGAAGGCTTGGAACAGAGCGTGCATGACAGTGTGGCGGCGGTGACTCTCGGCCGGAGCCAGTCTGTCTGGGTGACACGGACTCGTGCGGGTCTGCCGTGGAATCGTCACAGCCCGAGCGTGCAGGGCATCTTCAGGGGTCCACCCCCTGGGCCATCACTGGCCTCCTTGCGTCGAGGGGCGCTGGCGGGATGTTTGAGACCCTCGACTGCCACACCCTGGGACACGTACAGGAGGCAGTGTGGTCGACCGGCTTCCTGCTGCTTTGGAAGACCGAGGTCCTGTGGAGCCGCATGTGGACACAGGCCCGCGGCCCTCCAAGCTTCCCCCGGGACTCCCAGCCTCAGCGGACCCCTCCGCTCTGCGGCCGAGCTGCACGGTGCTGGTGTGGTGGTGGTTAAGTGGCAGCTTCCCGGTGGCGTGGCCATTGCACGGCCGTCATACGGTCGCAGCTGGGAGCTGCGTGGTGGTCCATGGACGTCGTGTGGCGGGTGTGGGAGCTGCGAGGTCGTTGCGTTGTGCTCACACGGTGAGGGCATCACGGCTGCGCGCGGCCGCGGGGCGGCAACGTGGTATTTGGAGACAGCTGCCCCGTGCTTGAGAGAGCCGTGACCCGGAGCCAGACAGACGCGGGTTCGAACCCGGGTCACGCCGCTCATCCCGATGTGGACGACCCTCCCGTTTCGGCAGTGATGTGCCCTCCTCCCCCAGGCGCGCTAACCGCGGGTCTCCTAACGTGCCGGCACGTGCTTGCATTCCCGTGGGAAGCGTTCCAGCGTTTGATCGCGCACCAGCGGAAGCCAACAGGCCTTGGTGCCTTGCGGTGAGGACTCAGGATCCTTGTGACGTAGGCCCAAGGGACGGCGCGGGGTCCCCACGGGTGGTAGGCGTCTCGGGTCCACACGCTGTGGGGCGCGGGCCGCCGCGGGCACGCCCGCCCGCCCGCAAGCGCCTCACGTCCCCGCTGCAGACACAACGCTCGGGTCTCGCCGTGGGGGCGCCGGCTGAGGGGCTGAGACGTTTCCGCAGACGGGTTATTGCATAACGCGGTTTTTCGGTTTTCTCCATCAGAAGACTGGACAGGCCCTAGGACCGGAGTAGCTGCCCAGAGGGTCAGCGTTCATGGTGCAGAACACCCCCCTACCCCGGCCCCTTTCCCGGGAACAGTTACCACCGCAGTCTCTGTGCAGCCTCTGACATGAGCCTCCCCACCTGCCTGTACCTGGACGGCCCTCGGACCCTGCTTGTGTGGCCCGTCGCCAGTCCAACCCGTTTAAACAGCGGCTGGACTTCTGGTTCCAGGACTGAGTGGCTCAGACCTCTGTCCTCCCCCGGCGGGGTCTCCTTAACGCAGCGGAGCCAGGAAGCAGCAGAAGTCAAAAGATGAGTTTCAACAGCCCAGGGAGGGTCCGTGGGTGCAGGGAGGAGCTGTATCCGGGGTGCCTGGGCACGTGTAAGGGGCCGGGTGTCGCTCCAGCTCTCAGGGCACAGCCCCCACAGACTGGGTTGAAGACGGTTCAGTTGTGTGTATTTGAGGCCATTGGGCCTGGTCGGTCCCGACCGTGAGGGCGGCCTGTGCCCGACTGCCAGGCCAGCCTTCGCCGGGAGGGCCCCGGGCAGGTGTGCGATTTGGGCACCCTGGGCTTTCGGCCCCTCTCTGCTCATCGCCCTAAAGCAACATTTGCCCGTTGTCAACCCACAGAACTCTGAGCCGTTAAGCCTCGTTCTTAAATGGAAGCGTCTAAGAAAATCCAGAGTACACAAGATAAAAATAACATAAGAGGAAACAGTTTAGGAAAAAAACTGAAAAACCCCAGTAAGTATCTTCGAGAGATTTAAGAGGAGAACGCAGTCATAAAACATGAACAGTTTGCTGTAAGAAAGGAACCGTTATACCTCCAGCCGGCTCCTGGAAACCTGAAATGCACTTGCCAAAAAAAAAAAAAAAAAATCAATAAAAAAGGATATAGTTGGGGAAAATTTCTAGAAAGTAGAACAAAAGGGAGGAACTATAAAAGAAAAGGGAAAGGAACTTAAAGGATCAACACAGGAGATCGACATCCAGTGAACAGAAGTCTCAGAAAGAGGGAACAGGGAAAACAGAGTAGGTTTCTGCAGAAACAGAAGGAGCAAAGGCCCCGAGTGGGAAGGGGGACTCGGGGCAGAGATGCTGCCTCCTGCCGAATGCAGGACCCGAGGCGCTAGTGTAAAAACGCGAAACGCCAGGTTTAAAGACACTAAAGAATTACCTAAAGAAAAACCGCGATTCAGCTGCGAGGATGTTAAAATCAGACTGCACTGGGTCTTGAAAAGCAGCGCGATCGCGTTCCGGAGGGCAGCGGAGGTGTGGTTTCAGACCCGCGGGAATCGTCAGCGCCCCGGGAGGGGCCCCCTCTGTAGTGAACTTCCCCATCGCGGTGCACGTACGCGCGGGAAAGTGCAGGAAGGGAGCAGACCACGGAAGCGTGTGTGTGGAGAGACGCGCCCATCACCTGCCTCCCAGGCGCTGACCCCGGGTGGCCTCTCTGCTGACACCAGTTACTGAAATGTATCCACTAAGCACGAAATGTATCCACTAAGCACCGTTCCGTCAGGCGTCACTGGGGGTGTGAAATAGGGGAGCAAACAAAGAGCGAGGGAGCGACAGGGCCCTGGGGACCCTGGGGTGAGGCCGCGGAGTGGGGGCGCGGCTGCACCTGCCCACACGGGAGCAGGGCCGTCGAGTGTCCGGGAGAGGCGCTCCTGGGGAGGGAAGGTACCCGGAGATTGGGCAGTGAGCTTCCGGGGGGGGGGGGGGGAGAATGTGAGGCCACGAAGGGCAGGGAAGGAAGGAAAGACCCAGCGGACCCCGCCCAGCAGGACTCAGGTGATGGCCCGAGGCTTGAGCAGCTGGGCCCCCGCGGCACCTGAGCGCCCCGAGCGCCGTCTGAACCGCCTGGCCCGCAGACCGGTCAGCAGAAACAGGGCCGCCTGGGAACGTTTGGTGAGGAGTAAGAGAGAAAGTTCACGCGAGTGTGGCCCTAGGGACCTCGGCCCATGAGGACGGAGTCTGACCCCATGTCCCTGTGAGCCGGTGACGGGCCCCTCTGGGCTCTATCCCTCGCGCTGGCCGCCCCGGGACGGCCCACGGTCAGGATGGCACCGGGGGGTCCCGAGCGGCCGCTCACGCACCTGTTCACCTTCCCCTGCAGGCGCACAGGAAACAAAAGATTGTGATTGCGCCATTTTACACGGGGCTCGCGTGTTACACTGATTAGCGATGCTAACTAATTCAGGTTAATTGGTTTTCAACTTCGTAGACTGGAGACAAAGCACAGGAGACTCAATTATATTGAGTAAAAATAGAATGGAATGTTATCAACCTTAACAAGGTGAAGTGTCACGTCAGCGCCAGAGGACGCCAGAGGTGAGGGAGCGGCCGGGGGCGCGCAAGTGCCACGCCGACGCCTCCGCGAGTGCGGGGGTGGGGGGTGGGGGAGGGGCGCTGCAGTGGGGTCAGATGCGCGGGAGAAGGGAGCCAGAGCGCCGCCACACCCGCCCTGGGAGGGGCCCTGGCACAGGGCTGGTGCCGCCCGCCACAGTAGGGGGGACCCCCAAGTCCACCAAGATGTAGTGGCTTTCCCTTACCAAAGCGTGGAGGTGGCCACGGAGGAGCCGGAGTCACAGCCAGGTGGCTACCGCCAAGGAGCACGTCTAGGGGCGGGGAGGGGGGGCAGGGGTCTCTCTGCCCCCTCTCTTGTCCCCCTTCCCCTCTCCTTCCTCCCCCTCCCTCCTCTCTTTCCTTCCCCTCCTCTCCCTCCCCCTGTCCTCCCCCTCCTCACTTTTCTCCCTCCTCCCCTCCCTCTTCCTGCTCGTCTCCCTCCTCCCTTCCCTCCTCCCCCTCCTTCTCTCTCCCTCCTCCTCCCCTCCCTCCTCCCCCCTTCTCTCCTCTCTCCCTCCTCCTCCCTTCCCTCCTCCCCCTCCTCCCCCTCCTTCTCTCCTCTCTCCCTCCTCCTCCCCTCCCTCCTCTCCCTCCTTCTCTCCTCTCTTCCTCCCCCTCCCCTCCCTCCTCCTCCTCCTTCTCTCCTCTCTTCCTCCTCCTCCCTTCCTTCCTCCCCCTCCCCTCCCTCTTCCACCTCATCTCCCTCCTCTCCTCCCTCCTCCCCCTCCCCTCCCTCCTCCCCCTCCCCTCCCCACCCTTCCTCCATTTCTCTTTCATCAGCCTTCCTGTACTATTTTATATTAAACACGTACACTTGTCACTTACATTGGAATTTAAACATTTAAAGGTTTGCTAAGTAAGTAAACATTAGCAACTGGGTTACTTGAGAGAACAAGAGTTTTATTTTGAGTACTTGAGGGGCACTCGGTCATTAACGATTGGTACCGCCTCCCACCCAGTTCTTGCGGACTTGTTAAAGCGGCCGCCGTGTGTGCGGGGCCGCAGACGCTCTGACTTGAGTCAGACAGTGACGGCCACTGGCCACCCGTGGAGACGCTAACAGGTGTGGTCCCTTGAGAGGAGCCCCCAGTTCAGGCTTTTCATCTTCACGCTGGTGGCTGCTGTTCCCCTCCGGGCCCCAGCAACGAGTCTGATTTTGTAGAGTTTAAGTGGAGCTGTTTTTGTTGCATTAGCAGCATAAACGAAGCGATGAGGTGCATCGTGTGGAGTGCTGCGAGCGGTGAGCACGTTTCTGGCAGGAGGGCCGAGTCGGGCACAGGGTTTGAACAGCTTAACATGAAACCCCGCCCTGGGCCCCTCGGAAGGAGGGAAGAAAGGCACGTTCCCGTAATCGCTAGGTGGCAGCAGGCCGTGGGGGGTGGGGCTCCGGGGCCGCAGCCAGGAAGTCTTCAAGAAGAGGGGACATCTGAGACTGTCACCGAAGGACAGGCTGGCCTCAGCGGGGACAAGTGGGGGCAGGGGGAGCACAGAGACCCGCACCCGCAGGTTTGTCTGCAAAGGGGGTGGCTGGGCGGGCGGGTCCCGCAGTCGGACGCCACCTGCAGGCTCGGTGCGGAGTCAAACCAGGCGCGAGGGGGAGGAGGACGCGTTTCCGGGAAAGCCCGTTCCTATTGGCTGAGCTGCGACCGTGCACGTGTGACTGTGGGTAAGAAAGTCCAGGCTAGGAACGTGCGCGGGGAACCTGCCGAGCCTCGTGCGGTGCGGCGGCGTGGACGCGGTAAAGCCCTGTCCTCCCTGCTCACCGTTCCCGGAGCGAGAGTGCTGCTCGGGGGCAGGTGGAGTCGCATGGTCGTTGCTTTAATTGCAGAGATGTCTTTAGTCTTAAAAAAATTTTTTTAACGTTTCTTCGTTTTTGAGAGACTGAAAGTGCACCAGTGGGGGAGGGGCAGAGAGAGAGACACACACACAGAATCGGAAGGAGGCTCCAGGCTCCGAGCCATCAGCACAGAGCCGGACGCGGGGCTCCAACTCACCAGCTGTGAGATCATGACCCGAGCTGAAGTCGGACGCTCAACCGACTGGGCCCCCCAGTGCCCTAAGTTTATTTATTTTGAGAGAGAGAGAAAGGGAAAGAGAGAGAGCATGAGCAGGGGAGGGGTAGAGAGAGAAGGAGAGAGAATCCCAAGCAGGTTCCACACTGTCAGTGCAGAGCCTGATGCGGGGCTGGATCTCACAAGCCCCCAGATCATGACCTGAGCCGAAGTCGGATGCTCAACCGACTGAGCCCCCAGGCGCCCCTGATGTATTTAGTCTTTGAAAATTGAAGAGGTAGAAACTAACTCTGGAAAAGCCCTGTTCTGGTCGAGGAATCAGGACCTTGGAGCCAACCTGGGGCCGCAGCGCTGGGGCTGGTCTCAAAGGTGCCGCATTGACTCTGGGGTGCCTGGGACTTCGCCTGCCCCTAGAGTGGGATTCAGGAGGGACCCTGACGCGTCTGGGCCACAGGCCTCCTCTGGGGCCTCCCTCGGATCATCCGTGCGGTGTATCTCTCTAGCGTCTCGTGGGCCGGACTCTGCTGTGTGGCCCTCAAAGCTTGTACCACAAACCCAAGCCCGGTTTCACTGGCTGGCCGTCTTCCGTACTCCACAGAGGAGGGGGCCGCTGGGCTGGGACCCCAGGGCTGAGGATGGGGCACACGGGGCCACACTGGTGTGCTGGACTCCTCTGCATCACCTTGCGTGCTTTTCCTGGATGCTCTTGTTTATTTCTCACGGTAACCGCAGGACATGGGAGCTGCTGCCGCCGACCGCGGACAGCTCTGGGGCTGCCTGGGGCCCTGGCCGGGGGCTGGGCAGGATCGGGGACCCTGGGGGGTGCCCTCTGGCGCTGGAGTCGCTGCGGTCCCGCTCAGCGGTCAGTCCACGGGCCCTCGGCTCTGCCAGTGAGAACGGCACCAACATTAAGCACAGGGAGGAAGGAGGCACCGTGCCAGGTAGCACATCATCTGGGATTATTGCTTATTGCCTTCTTCATCCAGCTTGAAATGCCCACCAGCTGTGTGTCCTTCCGTCTCTCTGGGTTACGGGTGCCAGGGGCACAAGGCTGTCTGTCGGGTGCAGGAAGGCGTGTGTCCTGGGGAGGTAGGAGGGGCCCTACGGCACACACCGCTCTGTGGACGGGGCCAGGATTCATCCCGGTGGCCGGGGGTCCCGTGGGCCCGGCCGGTGGGCGGTGGGCCTTTGCTCGAGCACGGCGCTGTGGCCAGGGGTGGGACAGCCACTCCTCCTCCTCCACGACACCGGCAGGAGACGACGCCCCCGGAGAAAGCCGGGGTTTGTCAGCTGCAGAGGGAACAGGGTGAACTTGTCTCACTCCAGCTCTGCAGTCCTGTCGTCCTGAGGTTCAGGGTACCCCACGGGCTCAGGAGGGGTGACCCCTGCGACTCAGAGACGCTGGCGCCCCCCCTCCCCCCACCAAGGCGGGCTGAGGGCTCTGGGGCTCTGACCTTCCCTCCGCAGGGCGACGAGGCAATTCCTATTCCGGGGACATTTTTCACAATAAATCCAAGTCAGGCTCTGAGAGAATGGAAGTCCCCGGGGCACAAGGTTATGGGCACCTTGACAGCCCGGGGCGAAGTAAATCAGCAGAACGGATGACATTTTTCCAGGTGGAAACCGAGTGCGGGTCTGTCTCCTCAGGAAGAGGAAGCCAGCGTCTAGCACAGCAGGTTGCTCGTGGAGGGAAGCTGCTGACGGGTCTGCCCTCAGAGGGGGCAGAGGTCGAGGCCGATGGCCGCGGGTCCTCGCGGGACGGGAGCCGGGGAGGGTCCGTGCGCCCCGAGCTCCTCGTGCGTGTTCACTTCATGCCACGTGTTGTCTCGTGGAGGCCGGGCCGGGTGGTGTGAACAGGTGATGGGGCGCTGGGCCGGGCGGGGGAGGGAGGGAGACCCGGGGGCAGAGGTCAGGGGAGAGAGGCTGAGACACCTCCCCGGGTTCCTTGTTTGACGGGGAAGCGCTGATCAGGCTCCTGTGTCCGCAGGGAGCAGCACTTCCGTTGCCTGGTGCTGCTGGCCCCTCGTGAAACCGAGGGGGTTACTGTCGTTCCCACCTTGGCTGGTGGCTCAGAGAGGCTTGCGCAGGTGCCCACGGCCACGCACGAGAACGGTGTTGTCCGGCCTCCACGCGGCAGCGGACCCCAGAGTCTCTACCGCCTCCCCTCTAAGCTCCCCGGGGGCAGGTCACGCGTCTTGGTCACCGTGTCCTCTCCTGTCCAGCTGAGTGGCCACAGGGAAGCATCCAGAAACGTCTGGATGAATGAGCGAGCCCACGTCATCCCGAGGATACCTTTACCGACAACAGCCTCCGTTCATCGATGGCCGCTGGCCCGTTGGCGCCCCAGCGGCCCTGTGAGGTGTGGGGACACCCGGGCTCGCGGGGGATTGGGGATTGTCAGCGCGTTCCAGGTCGCGCCGCTGGTGGAGCTGGGAATGGAGCCCACGGGGCTCTGACCTCTGTCCTCGCGGGAGCCGTCCCAGGGCCGAGTCTGCGTGAAGGAGCCTGTCCTCAGCTGTCTTCAGGTGCACGTCAGTGGGAGACGAGGACCCCGTGGGAAGGTGGCGGTGTGGAGGCTGGTCTGCTGGGGGGGGGGGGTGGTGTCTGTCCTGTTCCCGGTGCCCAGGCCCCCCTCCCTTCTCCACGTAGAGAACCTGGCCCAGGCCTTGGGGCTCCCAGACCAGCAGAAAGCGTGGCCGTGGCACTGTGCCGGTTCGGGTCTCCGTCCTGAGGGGCCTGGCTGCCGTGTCACAGGCCCAGCACGTCTGTCTGGAGGAGGACCCAGGGAACGGCCCCACACGGGCGGGGGAAGCGCTGGTGTCCTGAGCGGGACGGCCGCCGTCAGCACCGCACACATGGGGGGAGCCGTCCCCGACCTGCTGCCCGGACCCCGCGTGCTGGAGGGCTGTCCTGTGAGCCCTGCCCGGAGTCCCCACCCCCAGGGTCTCGGGGCGGCCTGGGCTCCTGTGTCCGGCCGCTGTGTGTTGCCGTGGTGTGTGACGGACGGCTCGGCCCACCCGCCTGGGGCCGAAAGCGCAGATGGCGGGTGGCCGTCGGGGTGGGATCTCGAGGGCCGCAGGCACAGCGTCCGGGGCCGTGGCCGAGGCGAGCGGTGCACAGCCGTGTCTGAGTCTGTGCGCGGCCTGTTGTGGTTTCAGAGGTGCGGGCAGGTTAGCAGGCATCTGGGATCCTGGGAGGAGAACGGGACGCATCCCTCCTGCTGACACCAAAGAGTCACCACGGGGCAAGAGGAGAGGCAGGGGGCGCCTGGGTGGCTCAGTCGGTTGAGCGTTTGACTTCGGCTCAGGTCCTGATCTCACACTCCGTGAGTTCGAGCCCCGCGTCGGGCTCTGTGCCGACGGCTCGGAGCCCGGCGCCTGCTTCCGATTCTGTGTCTCCCTCTCCCTTGCCCCTCCCCTGCTCATGTTCTGTCTCTCTCTGTCTCAAAAATAAACAAACATTGAAAACATTTAAAGAGAAAGAAAAGAGGCTTCCAGGTGCTGTTCAGCGTGGGGCGGGTGGCTCCAGGCGGTGGCGGGAGAGAACCCGTGAGCGAATGAACACTGGCGAACACCCAGAGACCGACACGGCCCCGGGAGCCGTGGGCCAGCGCGTGCACTCGCATCCGGGCAGCGGCCGGGGGAGCAAGGTGGAGAGGACTCGGTTCCCTCTCCGGTGCTTCGTGCCGCTGGAAGGACACGTGGTTGGGCCCGGCCCTGGCTCCACCGGGTTGGAGGCTGTGTGACGTGCCGTTCGCGGTCCCAGGCTCCCGGGAGCACCGGGAGCTTCCAGATCGGGCCGTCCTCCTCTGTTCGGCGCCCCTGTGAGTCCCACACCCGGGCTCTTCCAGCCTACACACAACCTCCATGTGGACAGAGCTCCTCCCTCTGTAACTCACGGGACTGCGTCCGCCCGTCCCAGGCACGCTTCCCGCGGCACAAAGCCACCTCTGCCTCGCGGCTGGGCGCATAGCTGGACACAGAGCTGGAAGGAGCTCGCGCTCAGGTCGTCCGGAGCAGAAGATCCAAGGAGATGACACAGGTGACAGGGAAGCGGGCCACTCTCTCTTCGTGCCTCGCCTCTAACACCTGTCAACGACCGCCCGTCATCCCTCCAGACCCCCAGATGTCACTGCTACCTCTTGGAGATGTGCTGCCCCGCCCCCTGGGCTCAGCATTGCCCCCACCACTCCTCCCGTGCACGGAGTGCGAGCAGGGGAGGGGCAGAGAGAGAGGGAGACACAGAATCCAAAGCGGGCTCTGGGCTCCCAGCTGTCAGCACAGAGCCCGACGCGGGGCTCGAACTCACAGACTTCGGGATCATGAAAGAAGCCAAAGTCGGACGCTTAACTGACTGAGCCCCCCAGATGCCCCAGGGTAAAGACTTAGGTGTGCAATTGCTGGCCGTACAGTCACTATATGCGTAATAGTTTCAGAAGCTGCCGGAATGTGTCTGAAGCAGCTGCACCATCCGTGTTCCCGCCAGCCCTATGTGACTGTCCAATTGTCCCGCGCCCTCGACAACTTGTTATTTTCCCTGTTTTGAGTAACAGCTATCCTGGGGGGCGAGCCGTGGTTTCTCACCGTGGGTTGGTTCACATTTCTCTGCTGGCTGGTGACGGTGACGATCCCTTCGGGTGCTCATCGGCCATTTGCCAGACTTCCTTGGTCAGATTTCTTTTTTTAAAGTCCTGGGAACTTGCACGAAAAGGCCCTTCACAGACGCGCCATGGTTAGGCTTCCCGACGGCGAGCCGATGAAGAGCTGGCTCCTTCTTTGCGCGTGGCTCCGCGGCGGCCGCTGGCAGGCTGCCGTCCCCACGTGGGGCTCCATCTGGCAGCTGGAGCGGGTGGTGCGACAGCCGGGACGCTTCACCGTCCTTTAACGTGAGAGAAGGCAGCGGTGGGCTTGGCCGTGCGTGTCCCTCCAGCCTGGGCGCATAGCGGTCGTTCTCACACGCGGCGGCCCTCGCTCGTAGGCCAGCACGGTAGCTGGGGTTCTCACCGGTTTTGCGCAGGAGGAAACCGAAGCCGGTCCGAGATTGCCCCGAACCGGTGGCGGGCCTGGGGCCTGACCTCGGGCCTCCGCTCTGTCACGGCGTGTGTCCGGAGGCCCCGTAAGAGCAGGATTCAGAGAGCACGAGGTTCTGCCGTGAGACCCGGCCTTCTTGTCCTTTTCCTTTCTGCGAGTCTGTTCGTCACAGTAGAGTGCACACAACAGAACTCCCCGCTCTACCCGTTTTTGGACGCACGGTTTGGCGGAGCGAGCACGTTCACACTGCTGTGCAGCCGACAGACATCACCGGCTTCCGCCTGACCCTTCGTGCTGCAGAACTGAAGCTTGGTCCCCACCAAACGTGACCTCCCCGAAGCCCCTCCCCCAGCCCCGGCCACCACCATCTACTTTGTGCCTCGATGAATCTGACCGCTCTGGGTACCTCCCGTGAGGAGAATTATACCGCATTTGTCTTCTTGCGGAAGGTTTGTCTCCCTTACTATGCTGTCTGGAAGGTTCATCCATATTGGAGCAGGTGTCAGAATTTCCTTCCTTTTTAAGGCTGAGGAATACTCCATCGTACGGACGGGCCACATTTCCTTTATTCCTTTACTTCCACAACGGGCACTGGGGTTGCCTCTAGTTTCACTATTTAAAAAAATTTTTTTTAGTGCTTATTTATTTTTGAGAGAGAGAGACAGAGCGTGAGCGGGGGAGGGGCAGAGAGAGAGGGAGACACAGAATCCGAAGCAGGCTACAGGCTCCGAGCCATCAGCACAGAGCCCGACGTGGGGCTCGAACCCACGGGCCGCGAGATCGTGACCTGAGCCGAAGTCGGACACTTAACCGACTGAGCCACCCAGGCGCCCCTCGCTATTGTTAACAACGCCGGCGTGAACGCTGCTGTGCCAGTGTCTCTTCAAGACCCCGCCTTCCGTTCTTTGAAGTACACTTGCTGCGTGGATGGTGGCGTCTCTGTGTTTATTTTCTCCGGGAACTTCCATACTTTTCCACAGAGGCTGCACCACCTTATGTGCCCACCTGCAGTGCACAGGGGAAACAGACCTGGCATCCTTTTTAAGGGTGGAATTAAGGAGGTCCACATTTCCAGTTACAAAATCAAGAAGCCATGGGGATAAAAAATACAGCATAGGAAACACAGGCAGTAATATTGTGATAACGTCGTGTAATGACGGATGGCAGCTAGGCTCACCATGCGGGATGCTGGGGATTGTGTGCAGTTGTGCGATCCCCGTACGTCCGCCTGAAACTAACATGACCCTGTGCGTCCGCTCTGTGAAAGCCACCGCACCAGAGTGGAGACAGGCCACATCCCGGGAGTTCAGGTGGTAGGATCCCGAGCCTGACATCAGCCAGGAGCTCGGGGGCTTCCTGCCGTCGGTCGATCCCTGTGTTCCTGGCGTGGCCTGGCAGGGTCATGCAGACTTCTATGCCCAGCCACCTCTGATCTGGTCACCGTGTAGAGCACACTTTAGTCTGCACCTGGCCGATCCTGTAGACGCCTGCCCCGTGTCTGCCTCCCCCTTTTTGCATCCTAACACCGCTGCGCTTTTGTTCACACTTAGGGCCAGAGATGTGTTTACTGGCCCCGGGTGCTGGGGGAGGCGCTGGGGGAGGCGCTGGTGGGGGGGCAGGGAGGACAAAGGGCCCCCAGGTGCGGAGGGTGGATTAGTGCGGCTGAAATTAGAATCTCAGAGTCTGGTCTGGACACTCGTTCGCCGCCCAGGACGGGGAGCCGGCAGCCCAGGGCAGAGCGAGTGAGTCCCCCCTTCCTGGGAAGGAGGCCAGTTAGAGCCGCCCCGCGGGGCCGGGGCCTGACGCCCCTCGCCAAGGACGCCGTGTTATCTGTGTATTTGGAAGGAAAGGAGGGTTAAAATACCTCTTTGTCTACTGAGGACCGGGTCCGTCATGAATCATTTCTCCTTCCTTCCGTTTAGGAAGAGAGATGGGCCCTGTGCCAGCCAGTACGTTCCCAGGCCAGGCAGGTGCAGAACTCCCTGAGACGCTGTGACACGCTGCATTGCTCGTTTAATTTAAGGCTTAAACAGCTCCAAGAAATGCGTAGAAGCCTATGCATCACCGCGGAGGACTTCATCGGAGGTGGGTGTCACTGGGCCTGCTGGCTGACACCCGCAGCAAGCTGGAGTCATTCTGGGGGACCACACGAGGCTGTGCGTGCCCTTGACACCGTGTGCAGAGAGGGCGTGGCTTAAAGAGGCGGATGTCCGGTTGTCATTTGACTGTTTTTCTCTCTAGTTTCCACTTTACTGGTTTAACGAGCCCCCACGATACTCGGCTCCAACCCGGGCACACATTTTGGATTGCTGACGAGGCTCAGAACACGAGCTTGCCCCAGTGTTTCACACCGACAGGCAGAGACACACGGGGTGGTCCTTCTCACGGGCCCTCCTCCTCCTGCACCCGCCTGGGGCCTGCGGGCCCGGCAGCCCCGGGTGCCCTGCACGCGCCCTGCTGCCTCCCTGGGACCCCTGCGGCCACCTGCCAGCAGCCGACTCGCTGAGCTAGGATTTCCCATGTTGGAAACAGGAAAAATAAAAAATGTAAGCGGAGGGGGGGCGGGGGGAAGAAGGGGGTTGCATTTATCGTCAAGATTTCTGGGTGAGGGTGTTTCCCCCAGACTCCTCTGGTTACGCAGAGACCCGGTGAGCAGATCAGTGTGCCCTGAGCAGGCCCCTCAAGTGCAACCCAGCTCTGACCTTCCGCAGAGACCCCCTTCTTCCTATTATTGATTCTTTAATGGCATCTAATGATGATGTAAGGAGGCTGCCGGCTGGGCCCTTCAGTGCCATCGATCACTTGTTAAGGATCAGAGAGGCACGCCCATCTGCGTACCCCCGACCCGACATCCCTGGAGGATCCTGCGCTGCCCCAGGACCCCTCCACCCTGTCCACCCTGCCCCCTCCGCCTGCCCCCCCCCCTCAGTGTTCCTGGCCCTGCCCCCTTTGCCTGGCATCCCTCGTCCCTCTGGCCCTGCCCCCTCTGCCCGGGCCCCCCTAGTCCTTCTGTCCCTGCTCCCTCTGTCCGGGGGGGGGCGTCCCCCGGGACTGCTCCCTCCTCCCCCACCAGTCTTCCCAGCCCTGCCCCCTCTGCCCGGGGTCCCCCCAGTCCCTCTGGCCCTGCCCCCTCCACCCGGGCCCCCCTAGTCCTTCCGGCCCTGCTCCCTCTGTCCGGGGGGTCCCCCAGCCCTGCTCCCTCGGCCCGGTCCCCCCTCCCAGTCCCTCTAGCCCTGCCCCCTCCCTCCCTCACATGCTGTGTCTCTCTTGTGTCCCGCTGGCAGGCCTGCGTGCCAGCTCTCCGTACCTGAAGCACACATCTCACCCCCCCATCTGTCTAAATCCTACCTGTACTCTCAAGACACATCTCAAATATCATTTCAAATGTCAAATAACAGAGTGATCTTTAAAAAATATAAATCAGATCATGTCATTCTCGTGTTTAAAATCTTTAATGGTTCCGACTGCCCTTTCCACACAGCCGGAGGGCACCCTGCACCAGGCCCACAGCCCCGCTTGGGTGCCCGGTGTGCTGGCTGCCTTCAGCCCCCAGGCCAGGCCTGGCTCATACAGACCGGGGGGCTGGACCCTTGGTGCCCTTTGCCAGGAACGTCTTCCCGGCTTCCGCCTGGCCTGTGTCGCAGCCGGATCCTTGTCCAAGTGCACGGAACCTGGGGGACCCCGGCCCTGAGTGCCCACGCAGGGTAGCTGCTGCGGCGTGCACACAGCGGCCCCAGTCCCCACCTGTGGAGGTGACCTGTGGCCCAAGGGGCCTCGCAGAGGCAATGGACGGTGCAGGCGTGAGAGCGGAGGTGCGGCGGCTGCCCCCAAGGGAATCGTGTGTTCCGGAAAGTGGGAAGGGGCAGGTGGGTCAGAGAGGCCGTGGGAAGGGCTCACCCTGCCTTGCTGCCTTGCAGGATGTGGCAGGGGAGGGGCCACCTGCCAGGGATGCAGGTGGCCCCAGGAGCCGGGAGCGGCCCTCAGCCCTGCAACCCTCTGGCAGGGGACGGTGGTCCCAGGGCAGCAGCTGGCCCACAGTGGGGCTTAGCCTGGGGCCTGCCTCACATTTCTGACCCATTCACTCCAAGGTGACACATTCTGTGGTTAAGCTGCTCCATTTGTGGTAATTGATTAGGGCAGCAACAGAAAACCAGGAGGGACCTGTTCGTCCCTGACCACACCACGCAATTCTGTTTTCTCTGAGGCTCTTGCCCTCTGAAGTGCAGTCATTTTGTCCTGTCCCTTGTCTGTCTCCAGAGCCTACACCCCCAGCTGACCTGTGAACTTGACAGGCATGCCCCCC
>NW_026057579.1:37956718-37996383 GCF_023721935.1 Panthera uncia
AGCAGGTGGGGGGGCTGGGGGGGAAGCAGAAGGTGCAGGGGACAAGGGGGCAGGGGGAGCAGCAGGGGTGGGGGGAGGGGGGCAGGGGGGAGCAGGAGGGGCGGGGGGGAGGGGTCCGGGGGGATCTGCAGGTGCTGCGGAGGAGCACACACTGATTTCACAGTATTTTCTCTTTGTAATAAAAGTGATTTGCTCATGAATAAATGTGTATGATTTGTAAAACCTCTTTAGGCCATCCCGAATAAATGAAATCACAAAAAGCATCTGTGGTTTTGTCGTTGATCCTTTCAGAGATGCCACCCCTCGTCCAGGGGCCACTCTGTGAGCTGCCCCGTGGACAGGGAGGGGGACTGGACTCTGCAGCCTGGCCCGCCCCTGCGTGCCCACGGGCCAGCCCTTTCACCCCTGGCGGGCAGGTGCCCTGCTGACCGCTGTGCCCAGGACACCTCGTCCCGTGCTCATCTCGTGCAGGCGCCGGTCCCGGGGCCCCGGCTGGGTCTTGGTTGTCTGAGCTCTTTCCTTCCTCCCTGGGGACCAGTACCTGCCGGCCGGGCAGGCTGCATGCGGCTCCAGCAGGGGGACGTGGCCTCCCCATACCAGCGGCTGCGGGCCTGCTGGGGCGGCGGCATGGCCGGGGCATGTGGCCGCCTCCTGGGAGCCCTCCCCGGCCCCCCAGGCCGGCGGGCCTCGCCCACGTTTCTCCGCAGCCCCCTGGGTTCTCTCTTCCTGCCGCCTCAGCCGCCGCGGGATCATCTCAGGGACGGAGTGATGTCTGCTCTCTGGATGGTCTCCACGGGACTGGAGCAAGCAGATGGGTTGGGATTTAGGAGAGACAGTTCGATGCCGTGTGCCGAACAGAGCGCTATTTCTTCCTGGGAAATGCTTGCTGTCAGGTAAACACCAGCAAATCAAAAACCAATTCTGCAGGGGGATGATTTTTGCCTTCCAAAAGATGAAATTACAAAAGCTAAGAAACAATGTGCGCTCTGAGGAGAAACCCAAATAAAATGACTCTGCACGCTGTGTATATTTTATGTGTGTTCTGCATCGCGTGAGCGTATATGGGAAGGTAATTACGGGCACGGTGGCAGGTGGCAGGCCCAAAAGCGCCCATTTTGCTTGCTGACGTCTCAGCGTCTGCCACGAAGCTCCACGGAGAACAGCAGCTGCCCGCGAGCCTCTGTCTGGGGCTGGCGTCTCCTCGAGTCCGCACGCGGGTGGCAGGGCGTTTGAACCCCTGTCTATGACCTTACAGCCCGAAGGCTTTCCACCCGGTGAGGACGGGTTAAGGATGCCGGCTTTCTTTTGAGCGGAGCCCTGGCGCTGGCCTGACCGCTGCGCGGAGCTCCAGCCCTCACTTATCTTGATCACTGGGGACTCAGCCTGCTTTCCAATAAATCACACCCCGGACAGCAGCCCACGGATGTGGGCCCTTATTTCTTCTCCACCGCTGATAACAACAGACAATTGATTTCCTGTCCAAAGCTGGGTTCTCCAGCGAAATTAAAAGAGTCATGTCTCGAGGCAAATAATATTGTAATCTCGCTCAACCCGCGTCTCCAGCGCGACCGAGCGTTTTATGCTTCTGGTCGTCCCGAAACCGGGGAGAGCCCTTCAGCTCCCCTCTGCCTGTTTGTACGCCCCTGCTCCTGTAATTCAGGGGTGAGCCTCTCGAGCCCTGTGCACAACCCGCACACCCTCCCTCGCCCACCCGCACAACCTTTCTCGGACCGCACGCCCTCCCTCTCTCCCTGCACAGCCTGCCCTCTGATCCGCATGCCCTCCCTCGCTCACCTGTACACTCTCTCCCCGACCTCACGCCCTCCCTGTCTGACCTGCAAACCCCGCTCACCTGTGCAGCACCCCCTCCCACGTACGGCCTCTCCGACCCGCACGCCCTCCTCACTCAGGAGAGTCGGCAGGAGCACTGCGTGGGGGCACTGGTGGATTTTACAGGTGAAGAGGTTCAATAAATACATGGAATTCGGCCAAGCCTGGACCTTCGGATGCCGGTGGAAGAGGAAGAAAGGAAGCTTGGCCTTCTCGTCCCAGCGCTTTGACCCCAGGACGCACGCCCGTCCTCCCCCTGTCCCACCGCCCCCTGGGGTGCACCCTGTACACCTCTGTTTGGCCTCGGGACAGTGCCCGGCCCGCCCGGTCCCAGCCGGTGGCGGGAGTGAAGGCGTCCGTCATCCACGAGGGCTGCCTCCGCTCCCACGGTCCCGGGACCTCCCACGGACACAGGCCCGGATGGAGACGGAGAGGCCCGTGATGGATCCGGCAGGGGTGCGGGAGGGCGGTGTGTCTGGGCGGGGCTGGGGGCGCCGGGGCTCGGGAGCGTGGGCTTCCTCCCGCCACCCCCCGGACCGCGTGCTCGGCCCGCCTTCCAGCACGTGTGTCTTCGGGACCGTTGTGATGAGATAGCGCCCGGGAGCCTGTGTCGCGCGCTCAGCTGGTTGTACGCTCACGTCTCCAGGCGCCCTGGCGGGGAAACGCAGGGGGGAGGCGCGCGAGGGTGGGGGCTGGGCGCGGGGGAGGAGGCACCGGAAGCACAGCGTTCCCACTCGCGTGTTTTGCGAGGGACGGACCGTTGACGGTCGCTACTGTCTGGTGATTTTTAAAAACTCCCGCGAGTCCCGCCCGAGGGCAAGGCCCGCTGCGCCGTCCCGGGCCCGACGGCGTCCGCACGGCGCGCTCTCGGCCGCTCGCGCGTCTGCGTGACTCGGGGGTCAGCCTCTCGCGAGAGAAACCGCAGAGGCGCTGGATGGGGTGGCGGCGGCGGGCCGACTCCTCGGAGGGACCGCGCTCGGGCGGAGCCGGCCGCCTTCTGTGGCGGTTCTTCCCGAGCCACGCGGTGTCCTCCGCGTGGACGGAGGCGTGGGCCTCGCCGTCGGTGCGGATTTTGTAGCCGTGATGAGGACACGCTGTTCCTTCGAAAATGTTGCTTAATGTGAAAAAAAAAAAAAATGACGTTTATCGGAGACCTTTTGTTTTCTGAAGGTGCCTGTAAAGACCGAGAGTGTCGGAATTCCTGATCGCCTCGACCTGCTTGTGTTCCGGCGGCTGAGCTCCGCTGCCGGGTCCGGGGCTTGAAAATTGCTGCCTCTCCTGGTTCCCAGAGCTTTGAATGTCTCATCCTACAGCTTCTGTCCCACTCTTCCTCCCTCCCCCCTGTCTCTCTCTCCCCCCATCTCCCTTCCCCCTTCAGTCTCCCTCCCCCCTCTCTGTCTCCCTCCCCTCTCTCTCCCCTCCCGCTGTCTCCCCCTCCCCCCTCTCCCCTCCGTCTCTCTACCCCCTTTCTCCCTCCCCTCTCTCTGTCTCTTTCAACCCCCCATCTCCCTCCCCTCCCTCCGTCTCTCTCCCCCCTTCTGTCTCCCTCCCCTCTGTCTCCCTGTCCCCTCCCTCCATCTCCCTCCTTGCCCTCTGTCTCTCTTTCCACCCCCACCCCCCATCTCTGCCAGGTTAGAAACACTTTACTGCCCCGTGACCACAGATCAGTCTACACTTTGCACCAGTCACTTGGTGACTGTATTTTGCAGCTTAACTTTGTGTCGCCTCCACCCCTTAAATGGGCGTGAGGCGTGAACCTGTGTCTCATTCACAGTCCCCCCCAGTTACCTGACTTCCCTCACCTTTTCTTTCTTTTACCTGATAAATTCTCACGTGGAGCTTACGTCCTCCGGGAGGGGCTCTGAATACATTACCTTACTTAACCCTCACAAAACACCTGTTAGGTAGGTACTATATCCTCATTTTACTGATGAAATTAAAGCCAAGACGAGGTAAGTGACTTGTGCCGTGTCCCACGGCTGCCCGGCGTGGGGGGGGGGGGGCCAGGCAGCGCTGGGCTCGTGACCTCTGCGGGCTGCTCCCCCCGTCTGCGTGCCACCACGTGGCCTGGGCTAACTGCTCTCGGCTTTTTGGGCAATTTCTGGGTCTCTGTCCATTCTAGCAGCTTTATTTCAACACGAAGTGTCCTCTGTGCATCCATATTGTTATTCTGTTAAAAGATTTCCTTGTCTTTTCTTGCTTTTCATTTTGGTACGTAAATAATTCTGCAGTTTTGCATGATTTGCACTAACTTTACACGTCGGTTTGGTGAGACGTGCACCTCTTCCTAGTGTCGATCTTCCGATACGGAACATGCTGCCTTCATTCATGGGTTCAGATCTGTTCTTCCAGCACCCCCTTGGCCTGTGGCTGTAATCGTTGGAGGCTGGCCTAGGTTTTGTAAGGTAAACTTCTACATATTCAATTTTACTGTTCGGAATAGGATTCCTTTTTCACGGGGGCTCTGTTAACACTGGCATGTAGGAAAAGTATTGCGTTTTAGGTTTGTGTTAATGGAATTTTATAAATTCTTGTATTCTCAGATTCTTTTTTCTTTTGGGTAGGCATGTTTGAATTGTGTCAGCTTTGCCCCACCCTTCCTGCTAGATAGATCCCTAGCCCTTTTTCTTATTTTGCTGTGGGGGTCGGGGAGTGCCACCCCTGACGTACTGCTGGGTATTTATTCCCTATCAGCTTGTGGTTTGAGTGGATATTTTTCTGAAGTTTATTTATTTATGTTGAGACCGAGAGAGAGAGAGAGAGAGAGAGAGAGAGAGAGAGAGAGAAACCCAACAAGGCTCCATGCTGTCAGCACCGAGCCCGACTTGGGCTCAAACTCACACACCGTGAGATCAAGACCTAGCTGAAACAGAGAGTCGGATGCGTAACCAACTGAGCTGCCCGGGCGCCCCTTGAGTAGATCTTTTTAATCATGTTTAATCAGTCTTGTTTATTAAGAAGGTTTTGCGAATGTCTTTCCAGCGTTTATCCACGTGCATGTAGGGCTTTCCTCTGTTGGTTTCTGCTGGCGGTGAGCAGACTCCTGCCTGGGTTTTGGCGTGCGTGCACGTGCCCGGTCTCTAATGCGCCGCCACGGCACTCATGGGTCATTTCTGCATCTGTATTCATAAAGGACACCTGCCCGGAGCTTCCTTTCCAACCTGTCCTTGCTCGGGTCTCCAGGATATGCGTGTTCTGTGAAATGAATTCCTGGGATGCGGCTTCGTGTGCTCTCTGGGAACGTTTATCTGGCATGGAAGTGATCTGCTCCATGACCATCTGGAAGCCTGGCCTGTGAACTCTCTGGGCCTGGGACCCTGTGGGAGACAATTCTTGAATAACATTTTCAATGTCATACACAGCTTTTTGTCTATCGCTTATTGATTTAATTATGGGACCCGTTTTCCTAGCGAAGAGAAAAGCATACATTGCCTAAATATCAGCATCAAGAATGAAATGTATTTATTGATCTTCCCTAGATGAATCGAGGAAACTGGCACATTTATATTCTTTTACCTCTCTGTCCGTCTTCTGCATGTTTTCTCCTTACGTGGTCGCTAGGCTGATATTTGTGTATATTCAGTGCTCTCTCGGTCAAGAATTACACATGACGGGTGCATCTAATTTGAACAGTTATTCAAATTTGTGTGATGATGTGGTTTTAATACTGCTTGCCAGTCTTTTATATGCCATGACTTCCGATTTTTGAGGGACTTTTCCTCTCTTTGCTGATGACCTAGACTTCATTCCTGGGTAAATGCGAGTGGCTGTGGCTTCTGAAGCCTTAGCTAAGGATCAAATTGGGGTCACAAGTGTCCTTTTAAGCTGATGCCTCTGCCTCATTGTTCTCTAGCATTTGTGGTTGCGAAAGGAAAGGTGAGGCCTGATAAGACCTGACCGATACTTATTTGTAAAAGAAACGTGTTTTTCCTGCTGGCTCTTTAAAGGGGCTTCATCCAAAAAATTAAAAACAATTGCCCAGTTTGACTCAGGTGTTGGAATCTTACCGTCAATTTTAACTGGTACACGCGGTGTCTACTGAGCGGCCCGATTGTCTGTCTGCTCGAGGACACTTTCTTCCGGTGTGGCTTCCCCGTGGCGCTTCTGTGTTGTGATCTCTACCGCGTAGGTCCTGTGTGTGTGTCCGCCCTCACTGCCCTTGCTGCTTTGCCCTGCGCCCCTGCATCATGGGCTGGCCTCCCAAGCCTTTGTCCCATGGCATCTCTTTGGTTTTTCTGCAGAGTAATTTGTGTCTGGTCCTACTTCTGGACTCATTTTTTAAGTATTTTTGATGCATTAGTCACTGCTGTAAATGATTGCCTTAACTAAGCCTGCTCCTGTCCTCTATCAGTTTGGTATCTTATTAGCTCATATTTCAGTCCCTATTTTCTAGAGCCCGTGCCTTCTTTTTTTTTTTAATTTTTTTTATTTTTTAAAATTTACATCCAAATTAGTTAGCATATAGTGCAGCAATGATTTCAGGAGTAGATTCCTTAGTGCCCCTGACCCATTTAGCCCATCCCCCTTCCCACAACCCCTCCCATAACAGTGTCTTCTGTTTTGTCCCCCTCCCTGCTTTTATATTATTTTTGTTTCCCTTCCCTTATGTTCATCTGTCCTGTGTCTTAAAGTTCTCATATGAGTGAAGTCAGATGATATTTGTCTTTCTCTAACTGATTAATTTCACTTAGCATAATACCCTCCAGTTCCATCCACGTACTTGCAAATGGCAAGAATTTCATTCTTTTTGATTGCCGAGTAATACTCCATTGTATATATAGACCACATCTTCCTTATCCATGCATCCATCGAGGGACACTTTGGCTCTTTCCATACTTTGGCTACTGTTGATACGGCTGCTATAATCATGGATGTGCGTGTGTCCCTTTGAAACAGCACACCTGTATCCCTTGGGTAAATGCCTAGTAGTGCAATTGCTGGGTCACAGGGTAGTTCTATTTTTAGTTTTTTGAGGAACCTCCGTACCGTTTTCCCAAGTGGCTGCACCAGCTTGCATTCCCACCAATAATGCAAAAGAGATCCTCTTTCTCCTCATCCTCACCAACATCTGTTGTTGCCTGAGTTGTTAATGTTAGCCATTCTGACAGGTGTGAGGTAAGGTGTGGTTTTGATTTGTGTTTCCCTGATGATGAGTGATGTTGAGCATTTTTTCATATGTCAGTTGGCCATCTGGATGTCTTCCTTGGAGAAGTGTCTATTCATGTCTTTTGCCTATTTCTTCACTGGATTATTTGTTTTTTGGGTGTTGAGTTTGAGAAGTTCTTCATAGATTTTGGATACTAACCCTTTATCTGATATGTCGTTTGCAAATATCTTCTCCCATTCTGTCTGTTGCCTTTTAGTTTTGCTGATTGTTTCCTTCACTGTACGGAAGCTTTTTATTTTGATGAGGTCCCAGTAATTCATTTTTGCTTTTGTTTCCCTTGCCTCCAGAGATGTGTTGAGTAAGAAGTTGCTGTGGCCAAGGTCAAAGAGGTTTTTACCTGCTTTCTCCTCAAGGATTTTGATGGCTTCCTGTCTTACATGGAGGTCTTTCATCCATTTTGAGTTTCTTTTTGTGGATGGTGTAAGAAAGTGGTCGAGGTTCGTTCTTCTGCATGTCGCTGTCCAGTTTTCCCAGCACCACTTGCTCAAGAGACTGTCTTTATTCCATGGGATATTCTTTCCTGCTTTGTCAAAGATTAGTTGGCCATACGTTTGTGGGTCCATTTCTGGGTTCTCTATTCTGTTCCATTGATCTGAGTGTCTGTTCTTGTGCCAGTACCATACTGTCTTGATGATGACAGCTTTGTAGTGTAGCTTGAGGTCTGGGATTGTGATGCCTTCTGCTTTGGTTTTCTTTTTCAAGATCGCTTTGGCTATTCGGGGTCTTTTCTGGTTCCATACAAATTTTAGGATTATTTGTTCTAGCTCTGTGAAGAATGCTGGTGTTATTTTGATACGGATTGAATTGAATATGTAGATTGCTTTGGGTAGTATCGACATTGTAACAATATTTGTTCTTCCTATCCAGGAGCATGGAAATTGTTTCCATTTTCTTGTGTCTTCTTCAATTTCTTTCATAAGCTTTCTATAGTTTTCAGTGTATAGATTTTTCACCTCTTTGGTTAGATTTATTCATAGGTATTTTAATGGTTTTGTGCAACTGTAAATGGGATCACTTCCTTGATTTCTCTTTCTGTTGCTTCATTACTGGTGTATAGGAATGCGACCGATTTCTGTGCATTGATTTTATATCCTGCGACTTTGCTGAATTCATGAATCAATTCTAGCCGTTTTTGGTGGAATCTTTTGGGTTTTCCATATAGAGTATCATGTCATCTGAGAAGAGTGAAAGTTTGACCTCCTCCTGGCCGATTTGGATGCCGTTTATTTCTTTGTGTTGTCTGATTGCAGAGGCTAAGGCTTCCAATACTATGTTGAATAACAGTGGCGAGAGTGGACATCCCTGTGTTGTTCGTGACCTTAGGGGGAAAGCTGTCAGTTTTTCCCCATTGAGGATGATGTTAGCGTTGGGTCGTTCATATATGGCTTTTATGAGCTGGAGGTATGCTCTTTCTATCCCTACTTCCTTGAGGGTTTTTATCCAGAAAGGATGCTGTATTTTTTCAAATGCTTTCTCTGCATCTATTGAGAGGGTCATATGGTTCTTGTCCTTTCTTTTATTGATGTGATGAATCATGTTAATTGTTTTGCAGATATTGAACCAGCCCTGCATCCCAGGTATAAATCCAGCTTGGTTGTGGTGAATAATTTTTTTAATGTATTGTTGGAGCCGGTTGACTAATATCTTGTTGAGGATTTTTACATCCATGTTCATCAGGGAAATTGGTCTGTAGTTCTCCTTTTTAGTGGGGTCTCTGTCTGGTTTTGGAATCAAGGTAATGCTGGCTTCATAGAAAGAGTTTGGAAGTTTTCCTTCCATTTCTATTTTTTGGAACAGCTTCAAGAGAATAGGTGTTAACTCTTCCTTAAATGTTTGGTAGAATTCCCCTGGAAAGCCATTTGGCCCTCGACTCTTGTTTTTTGGCAGATTTTTGATTACTAATTTGATTTCCTTACTGGTTATGGGTCTGTTCAAATTTTTTATTTCATCCTATTTCAGTGTTGGTAGTGTATGTTTCTAGGAATTTGTCCATTTCTTCCAGATTGCCCATTTTATTGGCATATAATTGCTCACAATATTCTATTATTATTGTTTTTATTTCTGCTGTGTTGGTTGTGATCTCTCCTCTTTCATTCTTGATTTCATTTATTTGGGTCCTTCCCTTTTTCTTTTTGGTCAGACTGGCTAGTGGTTTATCAATTTTGTTAATTCTTTCAAAGAATCAGCTTCTGGTTTTATTGATCTGTTCTACTGTTGTTTTGGTTTCGATAGCATTAATTTCTGCTCTCATCTTTGTTATTCCTGTGTTCTGCTGGTTTTGGGTTTTATTTGCTGTTCTTTTTCCAGCTCCTTAAGGCATAAGGTTAGGTTGTGTATCTGAAATCTTTCTTCCTTCTTTAGGAAGGCCTGGATTGCTATATACTTCCCTCTTATGACCGCCTTTGCTGTGTCCCAGAGGTTTGGGGCTGTGGTGTTATCATTTTCATTGACTTCCATATACTTTTTAATTTCCTTTTTAACCTCTTGGTTGGACCATTCATTCTTTAGTAGGATGTTCTTCAGTCTCCCAAGTATTTGTTACCTTTCCAAATTTTTTCTTGTGGTTGATTTTGAGTTTCATAGCATTGTGGCCTGAAAATATGCACAGTATGATCTTGATCTTTTTGTACTTAGTTAGGGCTGATTTGTGTCCCAGTAAGTGATCTATTCTGGAGAATATTCCATGTGCACTGGAGAAGCATGTATATTCTGCTACTGTAGGATGAAATGTTCTGTATATATCTGTTAAGTCCATCTGGTCCAGTGTGTCATTCAAAGCCATTGTTTCCTTGTTGATTTTTTGATTTGATGATCTATTCATTGCTGTGAGTGGGGTGTTGAAATCTCCACCTATTATGGTATTCTTATCAATGAGTTTCTTTATGTTTGTGATTAATTGGTTTATATATTTGGGTGCTCTCACATTTGGCGCATAAATGTTTACAATTGTTAGGTCTTCTTGGTCCATAGACCCCTTCATTATGATATAATGCCCTTCTGCATCTCTTGATACAGTCTTTATTTTAAAGTCTAGATTGTCTGATATAAGCATGGCTACTCCGGCTTTCTTTTGTTGACCATTAGCTTGATAGATGGTTCTCCATCACCTTATTTTCAATCTGAAGGTGTCTTTAGGTCTAAAGTGGGTCTCTTATAAACAGCATGTAAATGGATCTTGTTTTCTAATCCATTCTGTTACCCTATGTCTCTTGATTGGAGGATTGAGTCCATTGATGTTTAGAGTGAGTACTGAAAGATATGAATTTATTGCCATTATGATGCTTGTAGAGTTGGAGTTTCTGGTGGTGTTCTCTGGTCCTTTCGAATCTTTTGTTGCTTTTGGTATTTATGTATATATATATATTCATCTTTTCTCCCCTCAGAAAGTCCCCCTTTAAATTTCTTGCAGGGCTGGTTTAGTGGTCACAAACTCCTTTAATTTTTGTTTGGGAAACTTTTTATCTCTCCTTCTATTTTGAATGACAGCCTTGCTGGGTAAAGAATTCTTGGCTGCATATTTTTCTGATTCAGCACACTGAATATATCCTGCCACTCCTTTCTGGGCTGCCAAGTTTCTGTCCATAGGTCTGCTGGAAACCTGATCTGTCTTTCCTTGTAGGTTAGGGACTTTTTTTCCTCTTGCTACTTTCATGATTCTCTCCTTGCCTGAGTGTTTTGTGAGTTTGACTATGATATGCCTTGTTGATGGTTGGTTTTTCTTGAATCTAGTGGAAGTCCTCTGTGCTTCCTGAATTTTGATGTCTGAGTCTTTCCCCAGGTTAGGAAAGTTTTCTGCTGTGATTTGCTCACATAACCCTTCTACCCCTATTTCTCTCTCTTCCTCTTCTGGGACCCCTATGATTCTGATGTTATTCCTTTTTAATGAGTCACTGATTTCTCTAATTCTTAAATTGTGCTCTTTGCCTTAATCTCCCTCTTTTTTTCTGCTTCATTATTCTCTATAAGTTTGTCCTCTATATCGCTGATTCTCTCTTCTGCCTCATCCATCCTTGCCACCGCAGCATCCATCTGTAATTGCAGCTCCGTTATAGCATTTTTTATTTCATCCAGACTAGTTTTTACTTCTTTTACCTCCACAGAAAGGGATTCTAATCTATTTTCGACTCCAGCTAGTATTCTTATTATCGTGATTCTAAATTCTGGTTCAGACATCTTGCTTGTATCTGTGTTGGTTAAATCCCTGGCTGTCTTTTCTTTGTGCTCTCTCTTTTGGGATGAATTCCTTCATTTCATCATCTTGAAGGGAGAAGAGGAATTAATGAGGTAGAAAAATTTTAAAAATTAAAATTAAAGAAATATTAAAATTAAAAATTAAACACACACACACAAATCGAATAGATGATGCTAGATCCTAGGTGTGTTTTGGTCTGGGTGTTGAATGTGGTTTGACAGATTAGAGAAAAAGAAGAGTGGGGGGAAGAAAAAAGGAAATACTTTGAGAATTTGAAAAAATGAGTACAGTGAAGTAGACTAAAATAAAATGATGGAAGTAAAATAGAATTTGAAAAAATTTACATAAAAGCAAAAAATATAGTAATAAAAATTAAATAAAAATATTGTTAATAGAAATTGAAAGTAAAAATGAATTTTTTCTTTTTCTGTATTCAAGAAAAAGAAAAGAAACGAAAAAGAGAAAAAAGATAAAAAAAGAAAAGAAAAAAAGGAAATCGTTTGAAAACTTGAGAAAGTGAATACACTGTAGTAGACTAAAATAAAATGATGGAAGTAAAATAGAATTTGAAAAAAATTACATAAAAACAAAAAATACAGTAAAAAATGAAAGAAAAATATTTTTAATAAAAATTGAAAATAAAAATGAATTTTTTTCTTTATTCAAGAAAAAGGAAAGAAGTGTAAAAGAGAAAAATAAAGAAAATTGAATAGGTGGACACGCTAACAGATTGAAGTAGGACTGAAATCACTTCGTTTTCTCTAGAAGTCAGTCTATGTAGCGCCTGATAGTCCATAAACCAAGCCGGCGGGGAGACTTGTGTTCTTGAAGAGCGAGGTTGGCCCAGTTGGCCGGGGCTCAGTGTAACGGCTCCGCTGTCCACTAGATGGCGCTGCCAGCCTCCTGGGGTGGAGTGTTACAGCGGTGGAAGGTGCGTCTGCGCCTGTGCGGGAGCGGTCAAAATGGCTCACCCAGCTACCCGCTCTGTTCTCCCGGATCGGCAATGGCGCACCGGTCCTCCGTCTTCAGCTCTCGTCCGCTCCCCGCTTTTCCACTCTCCGTGACCAGGCCCCAGGCCGTACCTCGCTCCCGAGTTTTGCCTCAGACGCGGCTATTTTCCCCGGCCCCTTACTCCCGAAGGACTGAGGCCTTGACCCGCTCCGCCCCTCAGCGGGAGGGTCTCCCTGAGCGCTGGCCGAAGGAGCAACGGCCGAATGTCGGCCGCAGCCAGGAACGCCCGCTGGACCCTGCTGCTGTTGCCGGTGCCCCGAGACTGCGGCCCGAGGCCAGCCCGCCCCAGAAAAAGTTGGCGAGACAGGGTAGCATCAGCGTCTCAGGGTTGGTGGAAAATCGCAACACACGTCTGGCCCCAGGCCTCACCCTCAACCACCTTGTTCCAGCACCAGCGAACGTGGCCGCCTTCCGGGGTCTGCCGGGACCAGGTGGCTTCAACAGTCTCCGCCAAATGTCCTTCCGGCAGCGGAACCGCCTTGCCCCGTGTGGCCCGAGCGCCTCCCGACCCCACTCTGTTCCTGGGGATTCGCCCTTCCCACCGGAGCACCGCCAGGTAGGGAGCTGCGGAGGTGCAGCCTTGCGCTCCCCTCGTTTACGGTCTTAATGGGATTTAAACCCTCTCCTTTCTCCTTTAGTCCCTGCGGCCGGTTCCCATTTTCCACTTTCTCTCCCGCTCCTTTTGGGGAGGGGGAGGGGTGCTTTTCCCGTATTCTCCCCGCCCCCCCTCCGCCAGTCTCCGTCCTCTCTCCCCCCGCAAAAGCACCTCCCTTCCCGCGGCTTCCCGCTCCCCAAGTTCACTCGTCTGCGCCGCGTACCTGCTGAATTCTGTGGTTCAGGTTGTGCAGATGGTAGTGTTCATCCTCCAATCAGTGTTCTAGGTGTGTAGGATGGTTCAGTGTTGGTCTGGCTGTATTTCGTGGACGCGAGACACACAAAAAGCTTCCATGCTGTTCCGCCATCTTGGCTCCTCCCCCGAGTCCATGCCTTCTTTTATTTAAATAACAGCTTTATTGAGATGTAATTCACATTAAATTCATCATATCGTGTTCATTATCATAAAATTCGCTCTTTAGGGTGTACAGCCCAGTGTGTCCCTCTGTATATTCACCGAGTTGCACAACTGTCACTGCAGATTTCAGGACATTGGTGTCACCCCCCCAGAGCAACCGTGTACCCGCGGCAGCACCGCCACCCTCTGCCCCCAGCCCCTGGCGACCGCCAGTCGGTGTCTATGGATCCACCTGCTCTGGGCGTTTCCGTGAGTGGAATTGTCCACTCTGTGGTGTTTGCGACCGACTTTCTCTTGTCAACGTCCTCACGCTGTGCACGTCCCCTGTTTGTGCTTACCAGTTTGCCATTGTGTGGACAGCCCACAACTTGTTTATCTGTCCTTCAGTGATGGAGATGCCGTTTTCACTTTCTGGACGCTGTAAATAATGCTTCCTTTAATGTTTGCGTGCGCCGTGTGTGCTCTGTGGATAAATGTCTACAGTGTTCTTGGGTAGATACCTCCAAGGGGAGATGGCCGGGTTTTTGGGAACTTGATGTGTGACATTTTGAGGGACTGCGGAAGTACTTTCCAAAAGGAACGCACCATTTCACATTCCCACTGGTGGTGTGCGAGGGTTCAGTTCCCCCACATCCTCGCCAACCCTTGTTACTGTCTGTCTTTTTAACTTTTAGCCATCCCGGTGGGTGCGAAGTGAAATCTCACAGTGCTTTGGATATGCATTCCTTTGAGGTCCAATGATGTTGAGCATCTTTTTCTATACTCATTGGCCCTTTGGGTGTCTTTGGAGAAAAGTGTACCCGTTCCTTTGCTCATTATTTTTTTTGTTTGTTTGTTTGTTTGGGTCATTATTTTTTATATTTTTGAGTTGTAAGAGTTCTCTATATACTCTACATACTAGACCCGTGTCAGATCTATGATTTGCAAATACCTTCTCCAATTCCACAGAATATGTTTCCACTGTTTTTTGATAGTGATAGTGGCCTCTGAGGCATAAAAGTTTTTAATGAAATCCAACTTACCAATTTTTTAAAATCACACTTTTGGTATCATGTTAAGAAACCATTACCCAATACAAGGTCATAATGACCTATTCCTATGATTTTTACCAGGGATCTTCTAGTCTGGTCTTATATTTCGACCTGTGACACATTTTGAGTTGAGTTTAGGATATGATGTGAGGTAGGGGTCCACATTCATTTTCTCGTATGCGGATGTCCAGTTGTCCGGCAACTACTGTTTGAAAAGGCTGCTCTCTCCCTGTTCAGTCACATACAGGTTTACATCTGAACTCTTGGTTCTATTCCATTGGTCTGTACGCCTGTTCTCATGCTGTTATAAGATGTCCTGGTTTGTTGCTAGTAGCAATTTTTATAGTCTCTTTTGTCTGGAGTAAGTATAGCCACTCCGGCCCCCTTGTGGTTATTGTTTGCATATGACTTTTTAATTTTAATGTATCTTGGAGATCTTTATGTACGAAGAGTTTTCATCTATTCTATAGCTATGTAGTATTCCATTTATGGCCGTAACGTAATTTATTTATGTAAATGTCATCCTTGAAATATTGAAATCCCGGCACAGAGTAAGAGTAAGTATGGAGCCTTTGTTTTTCATTCATTCAGGCACTTTGCAGACTCTCTCAATCGAAAGTTTTGTGCTTTTCTTCAGCTCTAGGAAATGTCAGCCCACTATTTACAAGGGAATCGTTCACTCCATGTCTGTTTTCTTTTATGTAATTCCTGTTGCAAAATACTCTGGGTTGAGTTTTCATGTCCTCACTTCTCTTATTTTCTGTGCCTTTCTCCTTTTGCTTTATGCTTTGAGTTTTTCCTGTCTGTGTCTTCTAGAAAGTCAATCCAGCCTTCAGGTACACAATATTCAGTGTTCTGAGCGCCACAGCCACTGAACTTCTTTACTTTGACATTTAAATATTCTCGCCCTGCTGCTTCTCCTTCTTCACAGCGGCCCGCTTTTATTAAAGGGATGCGATATCACGTCCAATCTCTCTTTCGTTTTCTGAATGATCCTGTTCTTCCCCTTGGGGAAATTGGCTTATCTTGGTTTTCGTCTTTCTTGCTGTTGATTTTCTTCAGATACGTGATGACCTGGTGGTGTTTTTCTCCTTAAAGTGGAGAGCAGCTTGACTGATGCAGGAGCTCTCCTGGGTTTCTCCTCCACATTTTAACGTCTGTCACCCTGACAGGCCTTCCCGTGGTGGGGGTGACCCCAGCCTCTATGAAGAAGACGGGGCAAACCCACAGGGAGGCCGTGGGAGGGGGAACGTGTGGTCTGAATGAAGGCCAAAGCCCCGCGTGCCCAGGACGCGACTCCTTCCCCCACACCTGGCCCTCAGGTGTCTGTTAGGAAGGTCTGGCGTTGACTCTGCCGCGGTTTCTGTCTTAGGTGCTGCGGAGCTGGTGGGAAGCGGGGTACACCTTCGAGCCATCTCTCGGGTGGTTGGAGCTGTCCTGCCCCTGCTCCAGCTCGTCTACCAATGCGGTCCCATTGACTGGGTCTTCCAGGAAGCCACTCAAGTGTGTGAGCGGCTGTGGCTCCAGTGACCATTTCTTAGCTCTAGAGGGGATTCGGGGTCTTTGCTGGATTCTTATCATGGGGAAGAATTTGGGGAGTGATTAAGGAAAATGCACCTGCCAGTTTTACCATCTTGAGAAGAGAATCGGGGGCGGGGGCCGAGGGCTACTGGGAGAGGCAGAGACAAAGAGGCATTTGGGGAGCTGGGAGTGACTCAGACTTTGATGTCAGTGAAGGCTGTGATGTCAGTGATATCAGAGTGACTCATTCCACTGAGGGGAGGGAACCAGAGGGCCCTGCAGGGAGGGGTGGGGCAGGTCCAGCACAGATCCTGCCCCTGCCCCTGCCCCAAACCAGAGCATTGCCATCCAGGGATAGCCTGGTTCCTCGTGTCTTTGCTCTCTCTTACCCAACTCCACACTAGGAAGGTTTTTGCCTCGATGAAGCCATTATTCTGCTTAACTGGTAAACTACATTACTGGATGCAGATGGATGTGGGCCCTGACATCTTCCTCTGAAAATATGGTAAGTAAATTAGTTAATTATTGTTTTTGAATTGACATGCTATTCAGGCTTTTGATTTATAACTTAATTGTACTGCTCTAGGTGACTTCCAATTTTTAACCGGATCCATTTGAATAAACTTAGTGTTCTATCTCAGATTAGCCAAAGGAAGATTAAAAAGTGAGCTGGAGAGTTTGGTAGCTTTGTAACAATAGCATAAAATGTGGAATAATGAACTGTAAATGTGTCTAATTACATAAATAATGCATTTGTGTAATTGTCAAGTAAGGGGGTGTGCTAATGAATCAATTATTTTTAATTGTAGGATGCTTGATTGTTTCAGAAATATAATTGATCGTAATCAAGAATCAATTAAATGTTGATAGTAATTATGTTTATCAAGCTTAAATACATGACATCATTACACTGTAACTGCTTCGGGAAGAAGGAAGTGGAAGGAGGTTATCCTAAGTGAAGGAGAAAGAGCTCATATTTATGCCAGCAGCCCGGCAGCGGCGGGACTGCACGGTAATGAGGTAGGAAAGAGAAGCGAGCTCTTCAAGGCTTATCAGTTAAGGCTGCTGAAGGCGAGCTTCTCCAGCTGCGAGCTCATCGCATCCCCGAGCTGGGCGGGTTTCTGCCTGTGGGGGGCGTCTGGATCAGCGGCTTCCGAGATAGAAACCCCAGGTGCGCTGCGGGTGCGGGCTTGGGCAGGCCCTCACCCGGCACCCCTCTCGGGGAAAGCCGTCTTGTGATCCGAGGATTACTTAGGCTCTAGGAGGTGTGTGTGGCCCCCACCTGTCTTGGGCGTGCGGCTCTGCTCAAGTTGACTTGAGGGGCTCGACCCTGCGAGATTCACTGCAGGTCGTCTGAGCATTCCAGAAATGACGGTTACTGTATGAGAAGCTGCTGAATTTAATGTGTGTTGGCTGTAAACACGGGCCCGCGAGCCCCTCCGTCTCTGGGACTGTGTCCCATTCCCATTCGTGTCCCTACCGCATGCCACATAGTAGGTGCTTGACAAATGTTAGATGAGTGATAAAAACGTTCCTCGTGATCCGTCAGCTAATCAGCATATTGGTTGCAGCTGTGGCTACCTTTGTTGGCCTACCAGTTGTTGGCTTGCCCACAGGCCCTACTCATCCCTCCTTCCTTCCTTCCTTCCCTCCCTCCTTCCCTCCACTGACTCATCCATCCATCCCACCTTCCTTCCTTCCATCCATCCTTCCTTCCATCTATCCTACTTTCCTTCCTTCTCTCCTTCCTTCCACCCACCCACTCATCCATCCATCCATCCATCCCACCTTCCTTCCATCCATCCACCCATCCATCCATCTATCCTACTTACCTTCCTTCCTTCCCTCCTTCCTTCCTTCCCTCCACCCACTCATCCATCTATCCCACCTTCCTTCCTTCCATCCGTCCATCCATCCATCCTCCTTTCCTTCCTTCCTTCCTTCCTCCCTCCCTCCCTCCCTCCCTCCCTCCCTTCCTGCCTTCCACCCACTCATCCATCCATCCATCCATCCAGTACTTTCTGAGCACCTGCTATGTGCCAGGAACATTCCAGAGGCTTAGGACCCATTGTTTCAGAAGGCAGAGTCGTTACCCTACCAGTACCCAGCGAATAAAGGGAAGCAGGTAACTGAATGAGTCATTGTAATAGGGTGTGACATGTGCTATGGGACAGAGGGGCCTCACTTGCCCAAGTTTGCCCAGGTGGTAGGGAGCAGAGCTGGGAACTAAAACCAGGCAGAATGATTGCCAGGCCAATCCCTTCAATAGCTGCTGGTACCCTGTCTTCAACTTGACTCTGGAAGCCCTCCTAGCTGGAGGGAGCATTGCTGCTGTCCATCTGGAAATACATACCTGTCAGCTATTGGTAATTTTCTTGTGTTATTTCTTTGATAATTTCTTCTCTCCGCTCTTTTCTTTCTTATTGGTGCTACATTAAAAAATTTTTTTTAACATTTATTTATTATTGAGAGACAGAGACAGAGCATGAACAGGGGAGGGACCAAGAGATGGGGAGACACAGAATCTAAAGCAGGCTCCAGGCTCTGAGCTGTCAGCACAGAGCCCGATGTGGGGCTTGAACTCACAAACCGCAGATCATGACCTGAGATGAAGTTGGACACTTAACTGACGGAGCCACCCAGGCGTCCCTCTGGTGGTACATTTTTTTTTTTTTTTATATTGGATCTCCTGGGCTGATACTCTAATTTTCTTGTATTTTCATTCCAGTTTTTCACCTTCTTGTTTTGTTCTACTTTGTAGTCTAAACTTACAGTATTTTCAGTGTTTGCTACTCTATTTTTCAATTTTCAAGAGTTTTTTTTTCTTTTTCTTTGAATTTTTTTATAGCATACTGGTCTAATTTTAGAAATCATTTTTTTCTTTTCTCCTTTTTTAAAGTTTATTTATTTATTTTGAGAGAGTGAGAGAAGGAGAGGGGCAAAGAGAGGGAGTCACAGAATCCCAAGCCGGTTCTGCACTGTCAGCACAGAGCCTGACACAGGGCTTGATCTTGCAAACTGTGAAGTCATGACCTGAGCTGAAATCAAGAGTTGGACACTTGAGGGACCTCATCAAAATAAAAAGCTTCTGTATAGTGAAGGAAACAATCAGCAAAACTAAAAGGCAACCGACAGAATGGGAGAAGATATTCGCAAATGACATATTAGATAAAGGTTAGTATCTGAAATCTATAAAGAACTTATCAAACTCAACACCCAAAAACCAAATAATCCAGTGAAGAAATGCGCAAAAGACATGAATAGACACTTCTCCAAAGCAGACATCCAGATGGCCAACCGACACATGAAAAAAATGCTCCACATCACTCATCATCAGGGAAATACAAATGAAAACCACAGTGAGATACCACCTCACACCTGTCAGACTGGCTAACGTTAACGACTCAGGCAACAACAGATGTTGGCCAGGATGTGGAGAAAGAGGATCTCTTTTGCATTGTTGGTGGGAACACAAGCTGGTGCAGCCACTCGGGAAAACAGTATGGAGGGTCCTCAAAAAACTAAAAATAGAACCACCCTATGACTCAGAAATTGCACTACTAGGCATTTATCCAAGGGATGCAGGTGTGCTGTTTCAAAGGGACACATGTACCCCTATGTTTATAGCAGCACTATTGACAATAGCCAAAGTATGGAAAGAGCCCAAATGTCCCTTGATGGATGCATGGATAAAGAAGATGTGGTCTATATATACGAGGGAGTGTTACTCGGCAATCAAAAAGAATGAAATCTTGCCATTTGCAACTATGTGGATGGACTCGGAGGGTATTATGCTAAGTGAAATTAGTCAGAGAAAGACAAAAATCATATGACTTCACTCATAGGAGGACTGTAAGACACAAAACTGATGAACACAAGGGAAGGGAAAAAATAATATAAAAACAGGGAGGGGGGGACAAAACAGAAGAGACTCATAAATATGGAGAACAAACTGAGGGTTACGGGAGGGGTGGTGGGAGGGGGGATGGGCTAAATGGGTCAGGGGCACTAAGGAATCTACTCCTGAAATCATTGTTGCACAATATGCTAATTTGGATGTAAATTTTAAAAAATAAAAAATAATAAATTAAAAAAAGAGTTGGACACTTGACCAACTGAACCACCCAGGCGCCCCTGTTCTTTTCTTTATGAGCAAATTAATTATAATTTATTCTTATGTTTTTCTTATGTTCCTATTTTTTCTTACTGCTTTGCTTTTATTTCGTTTGCTTGCTCTGGATTTGTCTGGTTTTGTTTGTTTGCTTATTTCTTTTTATGTTAGAAGCTTCCCTCAAACATTTGGCCATAGTTGACTATTCTGCTCATATTTATGAGACTTGATGGAGGCTTTGTGTGCCTGGGCAAGGAGCTTGATGAGTGAGGGGCTTGGCTCCAGGATTCTGGGTGGGGAGCCGGGGATGTTGACAGACTCGGCAGATTTTTTCCTCCAGGCTCGTTGCTTTCCCTGGAGAGAAACTCTCTAGTCTTCATCGAGGTTGTAATGCTTGAGGTTACACCCTGGAAGTGAAGTGCGGGAAGGGGGTCTGCAGGTGCCTGACCGCACTCGGTGGGGGGGGTGCCTCCGTTCTGCCTCAGCTAATGGATTCCTCCAGCGGTGCCTTCTGTCTGCTGGGCAGGCATTGGGCTTTCAGGTGGAGAGGGAAGGTGAGTGCACCAGGGAGTGGGGTGGGGTCCCCCGGAGGAGGTGGTGGGGTGAGGTCCCCTGGAGGTGGGGTGGGGGGGTCCCGCGGAGGAGGGGGACCCTGCCGGGGCTGGAGGGAAAAGCAGGGCCCCACGTGGTGGCAGCTGGACTGTCCTGAAGGAGAAGGGTGTTTGGCCGGGGGGGGGGGGGGGGGGGGCTCGGGGCGGGGGAGCAGCAGGGGTGGAGCTCCAGGCTGTGGGGGATGAGAGATGATGTGGGACCCGCCCGCCCAGCCTCAGCCCTGTGAGTCCAGGCAAGTCCCTAGAGGCCAGGGAAGGGGTGGGCGTCACGGCAGGAGGTGCAGGATTCGCTGGCCGGAGAGGAGGGCGCGTGGGCATTGGGCGTGTGTGACTCCTGACAGGCGGGGAGGGAGTGAGCTTCACCAGCCAGCCGGGCGTGGGGCCTGCGAGAGCGGCCACGCAGCAGGGCCGCGGCCGGGAGATGCCAGCCGGCTGCAGTTCCTGTGGCCCTGTGGGACTGGAGGTGTGGGGCCCCGGGCGGGCTGTTTGGGACAGAGCCTGACGGTTGGTGGGACAAAAGCAAGGCTTGTCCCAGAGCCCCCCCGGGGACTCCGGTGGCCCCGGTGAGGAGGGGCGACACTGGGGGGCTCTGGATGGCAGTGCTGGTGCCTGAACAGGCGGGGGACAGGCTGCTGCGGTCGTGCCGAGGGCCGCAAAGGGGGGCCGGCGCTCCCCTCCCGCCAAGTGCATCGGATGTTTCTGGGAATCGATCAGTCCTGAATAATGCATGAAAACCCATTTTTACGGCAGTAGGAAAGGGGATGGAAGCATCCCGTGAGGCTGCCTGGAGAGGACCAACACGTGTGAATAAAACGTGTATGAACAGCAAAGAGGAAGGTGCCCTGAGGCCACAGCCGTGGGGGGGGGGGGCGCTGCTCTGGGACGGCAGGCCCCACCCCACTTGCTGCTTCAGGGACAGTGGGACCCAGGCGGGGACAGAGGCCACGTCTGTCCCTCCGGCCTCCTCCGCCATCTGGCTGGAGCTCACCGTCGGACTGGGCTTTCTGGGACAGTCACACGGGATGCAGTGCAGGGCCCGAGCTCCTTCCTGTGTGGCCGGGCAGCGGGCAGACCTGGGACCAGATCTGGGGGCCCCGAATGGCACTCCTAGCGGGCTGAGAAGGCTGGTGGGCCCTCCTATCCTTCCCCTTCCTCTGGCCCTGCCCCCCTGCTTCTGCTTTCTCGTCCCCCTTCCTCTGTCCCCTCTTCCTGCTCTGCTTGTGGTCTGTTCCGGCCTTTTCCCCTTCCTGCCTTAGAGGAGGACAGGGCTGCTGCTGTGGCCTGAGGCAATGGAGAGGCCGGCTCTGAAGTCCCAGGGCAGCCCTGCCCCACCCCCTTTCCTTCCAGCCTCTCTGGCCGCCGGCCCCCCACCAGGTTGCCTCTGCTCAGCAGGCCTGTGGGCGCCCTGGCCCTGGCCCAGGGGTGCTGAGCCGAACAGCTCTGGCCAAGCAGAATGAAGCCGCCGAGCGACTTCACAAGAAAGGCCCTCGTTTTCCTTTTATTGCATGAATTTCCAGCCTCTGCCTGTCGTGGGCTGTGCTGACTTTGATGGAACGTGGTGCATCGACTGGCATTTACAGCTGGGTTTTCGGTGTGGGGCTGGCTTATTACTTTGTTTGGTAGCCTCTTGGGAGATGTGGGGTAGCCTCTTTGTGGCCAGACGTTCTGAATAAGTTCTCTAATTTCCGTGAGGGATGTTTGCCCTAACCCTGGCTTGCAGCTTTCGTGCTAATAAAGGCGTAGAGTTGCTGTTTCAGTGGGCAACCCGGAAAACCCGCACCGGCTTCTCTCGGGGAGTGTGGTCTCCAGTGCAGTGCAGCCTGACCCGTGTGCACTGAAGGCTAATAGATACAGTGTGGGAGGAAGGTTCCAGGGATGCCGACTGCCTGGTCACCTAGACCCGTGCTTTCCGATGCTTTAAAAATGAAGCCTCCTTTATAATCTTGAAGACATTCAGAGTCCCCTGGCCCCCCCCAATATCACTGGTTTTCTTTTAATACTTGTCGATTGAGAAAAAAGCATAATTAAAACTGTGCGTGTATTTACAGTTTTAAAATGGATTCGTGTTTTATGAAATATAGTGGCGTCTGGGCACATCTGAAAACAGTCTGTTATTTAGCCTCAAGCCAACTCCTGGCATCGCACCGATTAGCGGAGCCCCCCCTTCCCCTCCCCCGGAAGCTCGAGGTCCCCGAGGGCGTGATGTCTCTGAAACCTGTGGGTTGGGGTCTGTGGCTCTGGAGTCTGGGGGCTCTCCCTAAACTAACAGGGAGCCTCGCGTGTGGATTTCGGTTTGTTTCTCCTGCTTCCCCCAGCAAGCTTCCCGTGCCAAGCCGTACTCCACGCTGCCGTCGCTGGCCTGACGGGCACCACGGGAGACGGTGCTGCTGAGCCTGTCTGCCGTAGGAAGTCGTGGAGGTGCTGTGGTTGCGTGGCTCGGGTGGGGTTGCTGGTTGCCAGCAATAGTAGCCTATCCTGGCTGAACTGGGTGGAAAGGAGCTTATTAAACAACCCCACCCCCACATGAAACAACCATCAATTTGGGCAGCGTTTATGGGACGACGGAGCGACGGAGCTCAGGCACAGACAACATTCAGTGCAAGACCGTGGCCCCATGGGAGGGGAAACTGGCGAGATCTGCACCATGATTGCTGTAGCTCTTGGCCTGGTTAGAATTCCCCACCTGGGCACAGAAAACAGAAGTCCGAGGAGTTTGGCAACCCCGCTGAGCGGAAGAAGCAAAGGTCAGAACGGGGGGAGCAGAGCCGGCACGGGGGAGGGCGCTGTGCCCAGGGAGCCTGGGGTCCACGTGTGGGCTCTCCGGGAGCACGCGGGCCGCGTCTGGGCTGTGTGTGCCCAAGCTGGGCTGTATGGGGCCCACCGGCGAGTGGCTGCTGTGGGGTTAAGGGCAGACAGAGATAGTAGAGGCCACATAGGGCTGGTGACATCCAGGCCCCAACAGAGTAGACAGACACTGTCAGCACCTCAGTAGCACCCTCTGCATTCAGCCCACAGGAATGAAGAGATAAAAAGCATTCCCTGGAGTCAGGCCTATCCTAGATCTTCCTTAAGTGTAAATCCAAGCCCTGGCAAGACTGGCGGACGTGGAATTTGGAGGCTGAGTCTTGTCAAATTACAGAGTTTGGGCAAAATGAAAATGAAAATGAAAGAAAACAACAAAAGTGTGCATTCATTCAAGGTGAGTAGCCAATGAATGAACTACCTAATAGAATAAAAATGAGCACTTTTTGGAAGAAGATAACAGAACACAGAATGCATATAATGTCTCTTCAACAAGGGCCAGTATACAGACAACAGGAAATGTGACCCGAGTCAAGAAAAGAGCCATTAAAGGAAGCAGACAACATAGCCAAATGTTGGATTCATTGGAAAAAGATGATAAAGCAGCTCTTACAAATGTGTTTAAGATTCCAAAGTAAAACATATGTAAGGAATTAAGGGAAAATATCATCTCTATGAGTTCCTAGATAGGGAATCCCAGCAGAGAAATAAAACTAGAGAAAAACCAAATGGAGAGTCTCTAGAACTGAAGAGTACAATGCCTGAAATAAAAAATGCATGGGCTCCACATCAAATAGAAGAGTTCGGGAGAAAATGTCTGTCTAAAGTTCAAGTCTGAGCTTGAAGACAAATCAATAGAATTTATCCAATTTGAAGGTAAGAGAGAAAAAAATGGCTGAAGAAAAATCATCTCGTTTACAGGGAGAGTCTCTTAAAAATATGTGATATAAGGCAGAAAACGATATTTAAAGAAATAATTTAGCTGAAGAATTCCAAATTTGGTGGAAAACTTAAAATTAGAGATTTAGAAAGCTCAGCCAACCCCAAGCAGGTTAAATACAAAGAAAACCACAACTCTGCATATCATTACCAAATTTCTGAACACCAAAGGTAAGGATAAAATCCTGTAAGCAGCCGAAAACCCAGAAAACAAGCAAAAAGATGTGGGGTGGGGGCAATGATAAAAATGATGCTCATCTTCTTATGAAATATTAAGAAGTCCGGAAAACCTTAGAAGAACACGTTTAACGTATTGGAAGAAAAAAAAATGCTCTGTGTCCAGAATTTTCCATTGAATGAAATATCTTTCAAACATGTAAGTGAAATAAAGACATTTACAGAAAAACAGAAAACTGAGAGAATTTGTACCTGCACTACAGGAAATTTTAAAGGAAATCCCTCAGATTGAAGGTGAATAAAAAATACAAATTTACAGGAATTCTCACAGAGGAGAGCGTCAGAACTAGAAGTAAGTAAACATAAATTGTTTTCTCTCCTCATAATTTCCTTGGAGGACAACTGACTGCTCAAGAGAAAATAATGGCAGCGTAAGGGGAAGTTTCTAAGGTACACGGCACGAAGGCTGAAGACCACCGGGGGGTTGAGTGGGAGGGTCAGTGTGGCGACGCGGTAGGGCAAGAATGGGGTCTGAAGTGGGGCCGTGAAGAGTCAGGCGGGAAGCAGAAGGCACAAGATGTTACAGCATCGACTCTAAATGGACTGTGGTCATTTAAGGATGGACGTTGTTCTAGAGCAACAATGAAAAGTAATTGGAAAAGAAAGGAAAGAAGCTAATAATAGAGGCTACAAAATGAAATCCTGAGAAATATTCAATTAACACAAACGAAGGCAGGAAAGAAGCAAAAGGAGGGACAAAGACATAGGAAGGGCCACATGAAACCCAACCATTTAGAGAATTACTTTAAATTTAGTTGGACCCAATTAATTCTAATTAAAAGGCAGAAGTTGTCAGGTTGGATTAAAAAAGCAACCTCCAGTTACATGCTATTTACAAAAGATGCACTTCAAAGTTAAAGACACAAATAGTTTGATGTAAAAGAATAAGTCACACTGTGAACAGGAAGCATAGAGAAGCTGTCACTGCTCTGTCAGCACCAGACAAAGCGGACTTGCAGACAGAGAGTGTTCTAGGAGGTTGGAGGCCCGCTTTGTACTGGTAAGCGGGCAGGGCACGTGGGGCACAGAGCAAGCCAGGTGTGCAGGGGCCTGGGCACCACCTTCAAAATTCATGATGCAAAAAAACACCAATTCTGATACATCCACCTTCGCCATCAGAGGCCATTAACTTTGTAACACTTTTGTGTCTGGACATTATCCGCCAATTCCATGGCCTTGGCATTCACAGAACACCACACTCTACACGACACTAAGTGTTCACTGAGATACACTGGTCTACAGAAAGTGTCAATAATTTGTTTAAAAATTAATATGTAACAGAGAATGTCTTCTGGCTAAAACAGATCTCAGTTTGAAGAAAAAAAAAACCAATAGGATATCTAGAAAGTCTCAAAACTGCTGGCAATAAAGTAGGCTTCTAAATAGCGCCTGGGTCAAAGAAGAAACCACTTGGAAACTAGAAAGCTTACTAATAAAAATGACAACCAAAATTTGTGTGAAATGGCTGAAGGGGGCCACAGGGGGTACTTACGGCTTTAAATGCATATTTTATGGGGCGCCCGGGTGGCTCAGTAGGCTGAGCATCCGACTTCGGCTCGGGTCATGATCTCACAGATCGTGAATTCAAACCCCGCGTTGGGCTCTGTGCTAACAGCTCAGAGCCTGGAGCCTGCTTTGGATTCTGTGTCTCCCTCTCTCTCTGCCCCTAACCCCTCTCTCTGTCCCTAACTCACATTCTGTCTCTGTCTCTCTCAAAAATAAATAAACATTAAAAAAATTTTTAAATGCATATTTTATGAGAAGAAGGGTTAAAATCAATGATCTAAGTTTTCTCCATTAGATGCTAGAAACAGAAAAGCAAGTTAAATCCAAATAATCAGAGTGTAACAATAATAAATATCTGTGCAAAATCAGTACAATAGAACTATAACAGACAATAGACTAAGTAAAGAGAGTCAAACACAGGTTCTTTGGAAATATTAACAAAATTGTTAAATCTCTAGGAAGGAAAATAAAGACAATGAGAAGACACAGATTACAAATATTAGAAAGGAACACTGGAATATCACTACATATTCTACAGATGATTTTAAGTAGGAAACTATGACAGCCTACTTTATGAAGATAAATTTTGTGACTTAGGTAAAATGGAAACATTTCTGAAAAGCAGAACTTAACAAAACTGACTCAAGAAGAAATTAATAGTCTGAATAGCCCTATAGTTAATAAAGATTGGAATAACCAACATCTTTCTATGGAGAAAACACTGGACCCAGATGGCTTTATTAATTACATCAAATTCTTACAGAAAATGAAATATCAACAATCTTACACAAACTCTTTCAGAAAGCAGAGGAAGCCTGAAAATTTCCTGACACATTTGGTGAGGCCAGTATTAATCTGATATCAATACCCAGTTAAAGATTGTACAGACCTATGTCGTCATGAAGATGAACAAAAAATATCAGGAATATTCTCACATCCAATCTAGTAGTATATAAAAAGTAAATCACAGGGTTATTAAGTGGGGTCTGTCTCTGGAATGCAGGTGTGGGTTCAACATAAAATCCACCAGTGTGGGTTCCCACTGGGGAGTAGAAGCCTAACCTGCGTAAACTAAACCCGCAATAGACTAAAATTTCTGGGGGGAAAAATAACTACACGAATGCTGTGAAGAGTGAGCAAAACAGGTGGTTTTTGGGTAGGTGTCAAAACCTGGAAGATGGTCCTCGCTGAGGGTGGGGGAGGCCCAGAGGTTGGACCCCAGGGCCCCGGGCTCACTCGCATGGCCGTGTGCAGAAGCACTGTGTTGGCCCCCACTCCACACCCTGGATGGGATTCGAGCTCCCGCACGGGGTGATGGTTTCTTGGTGGCCCGGCTGCTCCTGGTGGCCGCGAGGGACACGTGTCAGTGTGTCTGTGCACTTGCCTGCCATCCCCGTGGCTCCAGGTGCCCTGTAGAGGGTCCGGCTCATTCTTGGGCTCAGCGACATCTCATTTCCTTCCTACTTGCTGTGCCAGCTGACCCGTGGCCCCTTTTTCTGGGCCTTCTTTTGCTTTTTCTCTGTTGTCCCTGTCCTGCTTTGTTTTGTTCCAAATTCCAGAAGTTCCTTCTTGGTGAGGCCTTGTCCAGAGAGTCCTAGATGATGGGTGTGAGCCTCTGGCCTGTTCTGTCCTCCAGCAGACCCCGCCCGGTGCCGTGGGGCGGGAGGAAGTGCATCCAGTCCCAGCTGCCCTGCCGAGGCCTGTCGGACACGTCTCCCGTCTCTGCTTTTCCCTCATGGTGCTACGGTCACCACATGTGGTGGATGCAGTGGGTGGGACTTGGATTGTGGGGTCTGTGGGAAGACCTTCTACAGTGGGTTGAAATGTGTCCCCAGAAAACATGTTCAAGTCTTAAGTGCCAGTCCCTGTGTCAGTCCCTGTGTCTGTGACCCGATTTAGAATAGGGTCTTTACGGATGTCATTCGCTTGGGGGCCTCGAGATGAGATTATCCCTCAGTCCCAAGAGAAGAGAAGGAGATTGGACAGGAGACCGAGGTTGGAGTGACCACTGCCAGCCAGGCCACACCAAGGACGCTGGCAAAGGCATGGGGTCGGTTCTCCCCTGGATGCCCTGGAAAGACTCGGCCCTGCCCATCCCTGCCTTCTGGCCTCTAGGACTGGGGCGGGGGGGGGGGGGGGGGGGGTGGTGATGAGTTTCTGTGGTTTTAGCTGCTAAGTTGGTGGTGCCAGGAAACTAGGAAACTAGTGTGTCAGTGGCTGCTGCTTGTTGGGGCAGCTCTCACCGGGTGCCCCACACCCCGTGGTTCATGGACGTCTTGTCGGAGTGGCTCTCACTGGGTCCCCCAGAGCCTGAGGCTCATAGACCTCCCATCAGGCAGGCAGCTGTCTCTCCAGGCTCTGGAGGCTGGAAGTGCGGGATCAGGTACCGGCAGACCTGGTGTCTGGGGACAAGGGCCCTTTCTCGCTGTCCCCTCGCGTGGGCTGGGGGTGGGAGCTCTTGGGGTCTTTTCTAAGGACTGATCCTCAGAACGGGAACGATCCCCTTCACGGGGCTCCACCCTCTTGACCTGATCGCCCCCACAGCCTGCCTCCTAAAACCATCACCCTGGGTGTTGGGTTCCGACTTGTGACGTCTGTGGGGACACAACATCCAGTCTAAAGCACCTGGTCTGATTTAGAGTGTTAGCTGCGGTTTTGGTTCCGCTGTCGAGGTCCCACAGCTGCCTTTTATAGGGACATTTGAGGAAGAAGCTGCAGAACTCTGCCGTCACTGCCACTGTGGCCTCAGATTCGGTTCACTCACTGCCTCGTGCAGTGTGGACCCCCTCCTCCAGCCCCTGCCTCCCCATCCCCTGCAGACGGTGTCTGGCCCCCGGCTGCCACTCTGGCCGTCACTGTGATCCTGGGCTGCCCCCTGCCCCCGGAAGCTGGGTCCCCTGCACCCCGAACCTGCATCTCCCCCCGCTTCATTCATTTGTGGTTTTGTCTACCCACCTTTTCATGGCAGAGCTCGGTGGTCTTCGTTGCTGCGTGTCTGGAAATGCCTTTATTTCCACGGCGCTGGTTTTGCTGGTTGAAGAAATCACACCAGAGGCAGTGTTCTGTCATTGTCCAGAACCAGTGCTGGGGACACCCAGACAGTCCCGTGCTCGTTCTCTGTATGTGATCCATTTTTCCTGTCTGGAGGCCTTTAGTGGGCCCCTCATCACAGCCGTGGGCACTTCGTGGACCTCTGGGGGCATAGGGGACATTTCTCGTCTTACTTCTGTGGCTATCCGAAGGTAGACTTTCTGGTTGTCCTAACTCTTTTCTTTCTTTCTTCTTTTTAAAAAATATTTATTTGCTTGTGGGCGAGTACAAGTGGGGGAGGGGCGGGGGGGGGTACGAGGATGGTCTGCGGGCTCTGTGCCGAGGGCTGTAGCAGCAAGCCCAACACGGGGCTCGAACTCACGAACCAGGAGATCATGACCTGAGCTGAATTCGGATGCTCGAGCGGCTGAGCCCCCCAGGTGCCCGTGTCCTGGGAGTCGGACACAGGACGTCCTGTCCTTCTAAATTGTTAACGTCTTCCCTGCTGCCTCTCATCTCTAGCAGATTTCAGTCCTTCATTTCCTAGTTTGTCCTTCGGATTTTTAATTTCACCTCTCAATTTTAATTTTAAAGAGACCTCTCTCTTCCTTGTTTTCTAGAATTCTAGCATTTTTTGTTTAATGAATTCATTAACCTGAGAGTATTTCTTCTGTGTGATTTTTTTCCTCGTTTTTTTTTCCGTGTTATTATCTGTTTCCTTCAGATTCCTTTTCCGCCTTTGTTTCTTCTGCCCTCTATCTCGTGCTTGGCTGTCTGCCCGAGCTCGCAGCGACGGGCTGGGGGGCCAGAGGCTCCCGGCGTGGCTGGGGTGTGCCCGCGGGCCGACTACAGTGCGGCTGTGGGGGGCAGGGGGCATTTGTGTACAGAGACGCTCTCCCCGGGCCCGGTGATCGCCAGCACAGGCCTCTGCCTGCCGGGGCTCAACCTGGCACCGCAGGGGGTTGGTGGGGTGGGGACAGAAGTGGGGGGTGGTCCGAGAGACCCAGCCTTCTGTGTGCCGTGCTGTTCAACGCTCATGAGGACCTGGCCTCGCCCCACCTCTGAGGGTCCCTCATGCCCCCTGTCTGGGCCCTGTGTGTGAGATTGCTCTGGGGAGCGAGTCCCTGGCGTGCGGTCGGGGAGGGGGGGCTCATCCGTGAGTCTGCAGGCCCTCCTGGTCGTCCGCCTGCTCTGTCCACGAGTCTCGGCACCCCCGTCTCTGACCTCACTCCTCATGCCCACGACCACCGGCTCCCAGCTCGCCTGGAGTGTTCTCCTGGGTTCCCTGGGTGCCCGAGGCAGGAGCGGCCTGTGCGGCGGCCTTGGCTTCGAGGAGTCGCGTGTCCTCCCCCGCCCACTTCCGGTTCTCACGTCATCTGTGGGCCGTCTTGTATCTACTCACCCTCTGCTCTGTTTTTCTGGTCTTGTGTGTTTATAAGTTTTAGTTCCTACACGGTTTTTCGTGGGTTAGGGCCAGATGGAAGCCTTGATGTTTAAATTGCACGGTTATATTCTGTGTCTTACTGGGGAGCCTCCTTAGGTCTCGCCTAGAGAAGGGCAGGCGTGTGGTGGGCACCCCGTGCTGGGCCAATGGTCTACAGTCATCGGCCTGGAGCCAGCAGCAGGCAGGAGTGTGGTGGGCACCCCCAGGGTTCGGCCAGTGGTCTACAGTCATCGGGCCTGGAGCCATCAAGCAGGAGTGTGGTGGGCACCCCGGGTCAGGCCAATGGTCTACAGTCATCGGCCTGGAGCCAGCAGGCAGGAGTGTGCTGAGAACCCCCAGGGTGGGGCCAGTGGTCTACAGTCGTCAGCCTGGAGCCATCTTAGTGGAGTGAGCGTGTCCCCCACCCACCTCAAGATCAGGTGCTTAGCCATTCAAGACCTAAATCCTAAGGAGCACTTTCCCTGGGCAGACAGGGCCACAGGGACAAGATGCCTGGACCATGACCCTGGTCACAGTGGAGCCCACGTCCTCAGCTTTGGGGTCCACCCAGACTGGCCAAAGATGGCATCCATTGTCCCAACGCCCCTGTGTGGACTCAAGGTGACCAACAGTGAGGAAAATGCTTGCCCGGTGCCCAACACGCAGGCAACCCTCAGCCAATTCTGGCTTCAGCTGGTTCCCTGCGGACCAGAGGAAGTTAGGTGCCCGCACGCAGCGTGGAGGGAGATGATCACAAGAGGCCCGGGGTGCTGCTGGGGTCATGCGTGCATGCACACAATCCCTCCCAGACTCTGAGCCCCCAAGAGCGTAAGCCAAGGGTGCTTTCCCATGATGCATCAGTCCCACCTCATCCCAGCCACCGGGAGGGGTCTCTCCCTCCACCTGGACTGGGTGGTCAGCCTGGGGGTGCAGTGGGGGCTCACCATGGTGAGGGGTGGGGGAAGTGGAGGGAGAGCCCCCAGACAGGGCTCGAGAGACTGTTCTGTCCCCGTCTGGGGAGACGCGGGCCGCGTGGTGGCCTCTCGGTTGCTCACCAAGTTATCCTGATAGCTTTCTCTTTGTTACAGAATTTGCCACAGGAGCTAGATTCCTTATGGTGAAAATGATGTTTATTCTCCGTGAAGGTTAAGAAAAACAGCCCTTGAGATGGAATGGGCTTTTGTCAGAGAACCGTAGTTTTTTAACGAACAGGATTATGTTTATACAATTGTGCATTTTGTGTGCACAGTTTTTAAAAAGGAGTGAGGAACTGTTCAGAGTAAAATGAAATCCTTTAATTAGAAAGCACTTGGAAATGCAGAATAGAAATAATACCACACTCGCAGCTCTGGGGAGTCTCCTCAGAGGGCCTAATAACATGTGTGTAGACTGCTGGGTTTCTGCTGAAAATAAGCTTCCTGTGTGGGAGCTGCAGGCCAGGATGCTTTGGAAGGACGAAGTGTGCCCGAGCCCGCACGAGCACGGCACGTCCCTGGGGGGCCCGCGTTCCTGCCTGGCCCCCTGATCTGGTGCAGGGGGCCTCCAGGCCACGCTGGGGGAACAGACGTTTGGGGCAATGAGGGGAGGCTTCTGTGGCTTGGAAGAGACAGTGGCTGTGAGGGGAAATGGGGTCCTGGACCGATGGGGTCGGGCCGGCCGGGGGACGCTCTAGGCTAACGGGACCCAAAGGAAAAGTGACGACTCAAGACAACAGCGATTCTCCGGATCAGTGGTGCTCAGCGGGGTGACTCAGCCCCCTTGGCGACATCTGCAGACGTTTTCAATCGTCATGGCTTCAGGCAGGTGCTGCTGGAGCCAATAGGAGAGGCCAGGGATGCTGCTGGGGGGGTCACCAGGTCTACCTGTCACTAATGCCGCAGCCGAGGAATTCCCGTGCGAAGCCCAGAACTCTGGACTTCCTGCCCAGTGTCTTTGCTTCAGGTTTCTGCGTTTGCCGACGACCTAGCTGGAAAAACTTGGGGGGCAAGTAGTGTGGTTCCGGGTGCAGTGCCGCTGTAGCCGACTGGGTCGGAGTTGTGCACAAACAGACTCCTGACGGAGACGCCGCCGGGCGGTTGGGAGCTGCGTGGTCCCTCCTGGGCCCGGAGCTGGTGGACTTTCAGGGCTTTACCCCACGCAGCCAGGGCAGGTCGTACAAGAAGACGTTGATTTCCCTCTCCTGGTTTATGGGATGTGGAAAGATGCGTCTGTATCAGCCAAGCACCCGCACCTCGGTCTTGTTTCAAAGACTGTAAATGTGAAAACAGCCCAGGAGGGGGTCACATGGAGGTTCTTATTAACCTCTTATCCCTTCCTGTGAATGAGGCTATCGATTCCAGACCATATTGATCATTGGCTGAAACCAGAGGGACTTCCATATTGATCATCAGCCAGAAGGTTCTGAAGATTGGACAGACAGCCTTGCTGAGTGTGGGGCCTGCTTGGCAGGAGGAGGGAAGGAGGGGGCCCGAGGGTCTGGGAGGTGTGAGGCCGGCAGCACTTGGAGGTGCAGCAGAGGGCAGCCCCTGGGGAAGGGACTCTGTTCGGGGCACTGCGCTCAGGCTGGTCGTGGGCCCCGGCGGGACTAGGAAAACAGCGGGAGCTTCCAGGAGGCAGAGTCATGTATGGCGGGAGCTCTTCGATGGTCTGTCCTCCACAAAGCAGGAACTCTCGGTCACAGAGGAAGCTACTGAAGATTCTGGGGAGGAGCATCGCGTGTGTAGACCGGAACCTTCTCGGGATCCATCGTTCTCTGGAAGTCAGTCATTCTAGAACACCGACAACCCCAGAAAGGAGGCAGAGATCTAGTGACTCCACTGACGGGTCTGTCAGAGCGACCTTCACAGTATGTTCCAGACCCCACCACCCCGCACAGCCCCATGGCCACCCCTCCCGTCTGCCATCACTGTCTCTGTCTGGACACGGCCGTGGCCCCAGATGGCCTCCGTCTGGGCCCCTTTTCCAGTTTGTTCTCTGAAGAGCAGGATAACCTTTCAAATCATATTTTTGCTCACGTCTGTATTGTTCATAATGTATGGCGGCCCCCGTCACACCTCGAGGGAACGAGAGGCTGTACATGGTTTGCAAGACCCCCCTGCTTCCTCCCGGGCTGTCGTCCTGGCTGAACGGACGATGCTGTTACCTGAGGACGCTGTGACACTGACACCGTCCGGCCAGAGGCTCTTCCCTCTTGGTGTGGCTGCTGCTGGAAAGTTCTCTCCTGTCCGGGCACAGCTCATCTGACCCTCTGAATGCCGTCTCTTTCGAGGGATTTTCCATCTAAAAATCTCTAACTCTCTCAACTCTTACACTCCTTTATTCCGTATTATCACCACTTGGAATTACATTGCTTATTTATTTGCTTGCTCTTGCCTAGTTCCCCACTGAATTGTAGGCCCCACGTTGGCAGGGGCTCTGTCACTTCTGTCTGTCCTCTTAGTGACGAGGACAGTGCCTACATTAGCATTAGCACTAAGTCAACATTTGTTAAGTAAATGCCGAGTCATCAGCAGAGGGACCAGGAAAAGAAATACACAAATTAACTTAAGGAATGAAATTTAATTAATAAATTTAATAAAACAAAATCATAAAGCTTCAACGATATGTTTAATAACATAAAATGAATGTTGTCAAAATGCTTAGATAGGCAGGGGTCCACAGCAGACGCTTGGTTACCAGAGGTTAAGTCAGTTCCACAATGGTCGGCCTGAAGCACAGGGTGGGACGGGCCCTCTGAGTGGTTGGGACTCCACTTTATGAGAAGCAGAACGCACAGAAGTGAGGTGGCCTGGACCTCGGAGAAGACAGGGCTCCCGGAGAACTGGCCGTTGATGCTGGGAGCCTCCGGTCCCCGTTGGCAGGTGTGCATCAGGACACGTGGCCGGAGACGGGCTTCGCAGTGCCTGACAAAGGTGGCCGGGAAGCAAACAGCGGGACGTTGTATCCGCGTGGCAGTTCTGGCGTGGCCTGTCGGCCAGGAGCTCTGAGTGCTGCAGGCACGTGTCTGGGATGCTCCCGCAGGACGGGCACCTCCAGGATCAGCAGCAGAGGGGCGCCTGTCTTTGTTTACACGTGTCCCCAGGTGGCAGGGGCAAGGCCCGTCGGCTGTCAGCCCAGGATCCACACGTTGCCGGTGGCCGGGCCTGCGGATTCCCGGGCAAGTATTCTCAGGGAGGGTGGCCTGCAGTGGACAGTCGGGTCAGAGGGCACGCAGAGTGTTTTTAAATGAAGAGTAAATCATGCTCAAAATTTTAAAAACTCAGGTCTACCTTCAAAGAGAAAAAAAGGGTTTTACTTCTCTTCCTACACCTTTCCTGTAATTTTTTTTTTTTTTTTACCTGTAATTACTCAGAATGTGGTCATGTGCTGAATACATTGTACTTGATAAATGACTCTCGGTTGGTTGGATAGGAAGATGTCACAGGTGCAAAGGAGTGAGCAAGAAAAACGCCCTCGAGGAGAGCCTTCACCCCGCATCCGGGCCACGCAGAAACGTCAGGGGCTTCTGCGGAGGGGACATGAAGCAGAGAGGCTTGTCTGTCGCTCCTGGGCTGTGCTGCCTTCCAGGTGGGGCCCTCGGGCCCCCGCAGCCCAGGTGAGATGCGGACCAAGCCCTCGTTCTTAACGCTCACGGACCAGAGCGTTGGAGGCCGTGACAGTCTCATGGCGGGGTTCCTGACCATCCTGCGGTTTGTGAAGGAGACTGGGGAGGCACTGAGGTCCTGTTCGTGGGAAGGCGTGAGGTCCGGGCTCAGCGTGGGGGGTTTATTGCAGCAAGGAAGGGTTTCTGACAGCCTGACCTCGAGGAGGAAGCTGGGAGAGCCATCAAAGGCATACGGACTTGAAGTCAGTTAGCTTTCAGAGTGAAGCCTTGCCTTATTTGTAGCCCCTGCATCCCTGGGCGTGGGGGCCGGCGGGAGCAGGGAGCAGGCCGCGAAAAGGGAGCTGGAGGGCCCAGAGTATGCGTGGCACACGCATCGTGTTCGGTTTTTAATGGCGAGGGCCTCTCTGTGGGGTGGGTGCGACTGTGCTTACGGGCAGAGAAGGAGGACGTGGGGGGATGAACGCAGGTCAGGCCCAGCTTGTTGCAAAGACCGCCCAAGATAGCCAGAGCCGACGAAATCACCCTCAGGGTGCCGTGTAGGAAGGCAGAGGGAACGCCGCTAAGGCAAAGAGGTCTCCAGAACGACGGCTCTACGCGAAGGGTTTGGTCCTCCCCAGACTGTCCGCAGTGAGAGGCGCTCCTTCCTGGGTGGAAGCACCAGGAGCCGCCCACACTGAAGGCAAACCCAGGCTGCATTATAATGACTTTGGAGACAGGGGCTTCTTCCAGTTTGGGGTGTGCTGAGGGAGGTTTGGGTTGGGCTGAGAGCACGCAGAGGCGGGGTGGGGCAGGCCTGGGGTTGCAGTGGGATGTCCCCTCCCTGGAGGCTGGGTCCTGCCCCCAGGTGAGCGGTCCAGGGCAGCTCATGCACTGAGCTGAGTCCGTGGTTATTTGGAAGAAGGTACTCTGGGGAAAACCAAAAGATACCAAACTTCAGGATGGGCCCCATTGGTGCCAGGGAGCTGGGGCGCCGTGCTGGGGGTCATTCGCTGCTTTTCCTCCCCTATCCCTGCTCAGACGGCCCCCGGGGAAGGTGGCTCTCCCTGGGGCTCCAGCCTGGGGCAGCTCTCCCTCCCTCCCGCAGGTGGGAACGCATGCAGGGTCCAGAGTGCTGAAGGCTGGTGGGGTGGTAGGGGGGCAGCATGGATCGCCAAGGTCACAGTGGATGGTGGGGCAGGGGCGAGCTGGCCTGCCCCTGGTCAGCGTGTACACGGTCCAACTGCAAGCCTCTCACATCTTGAAGAACAACGGGTATTTATTCTGTGGGCTTTGGGAAATAGCCTTTGTTCCTCCTGGCCCTGGAAAAGTGCCCTTAATCCAAAGTGATTACTTTGCCGCTGACTCAGATTTATTCTTCGGTGATAGCCTCTCCTCTCGGCCTGAATCTTGGGCTCAAATTACCCGCGGCCTGTCACAGAAGGGCCATCTGTCTTTCCATTCCCGCGCCGAGAATGACATTGAGGTCTTTGTCCTCTGAAGCTTTTGTGTGTGTGCGTGTGACATTGACCTCCGTGCTCATTTCCACCCGCAGTTAAGAGGAAGCATAAAAAGCACTGGGACTTTAAAAAGTAGCCTGGACAGAAGGCAATGGCTCTCCCAGTGAGGGCTCCCAGGGTCCCACGTCTCTCTCTCTCTCCTGGCCCTTGGCAGTGCTTCTGGCCACGGAGTGGGGTGCACCTGTGTGTTGTCTGGTGGGGACACGGAGGGGCTGGGGTCCTATTAACCCACTGTCTTTATTCGCAGGCTTAGAAAGGATGCAAAAAGGGCGACTGGGGTCGCCAGGAGGAGGTCTCTCCCTCCCGAGAGGCTCCTTCCTGGCAGGTTGTCTTGTTCAGGATTTGGGGAAGCCCCGCCCTCCATCCCATCCCCTCAGCCGTAAGGACCCGGCCTGCGTGTCGTTGGCCGCGCGGCCCCCCTTCACGTCCTCCTCTGCCACCGCTCTGCTGCTGGATGCGGGACACAGAGGGACTTGCTGGCTGACCGGAAGGCGCCACCACACCGGGCGCTCGGTCTGTCTGGAGTGTCAAGATGAACATCCTTGGTCTTCGTGTCTCTGCCTGACACGAGGCCTTTGCTATTTTGCCCGAAATAAAAAATAAAATTTCAAATTAGCTGCAGTTTAGTTGTGACTCAGCCTTTAATTGCTCGGAATTAGCACTTGATCTGCCCATTATCCGTGACTTTGGGGTAACGTGTGCTGAGACGAGGGACAAGTCCTGACTATGTTCCGTCACGGAAAGGAGCAGGATCACGGACGGGCCCACGATGGAAACCCCCGCGGTGCTGTGATTCGGCTTTGCCAGGGAATCCAGCCTTCCCTTTAAGTGTGAGCAAACGCTCGTTCCGGAAATGCGCCTCGCAGAAGGAGGTGGTGTTCAGGCACTTGATCTGGGGGACGTGGGGGAGCTGCCTGACTGCTCTTGACCCACTTGAGCCCCCGTCCCCGCCACCCCGTTCCCTCAGAGCCCGAGAGTGGCGACAGAGCTCAGCCTGACCCGACCCCCGTTGTGTTGTTTGCACCTTCTGGGGGGGGGGAATTGACTCGTGGTCTAAATCTAACAAATCACGAAGTCAGAATGCTGTTTTTCTCGTGCGTGTTCTGCCTCACTTTCCTCCTTTATGAGATGAGGGAAGGAATTGATTCCTGGGTCCCGAGCGAGCACACGGAAAGCCCGAGTGAGTGGTTCACCCCACATTACACGGCTGGTGGCTGTGGGCCCGGCGCTGACCCCAAGTCATAGTTCCTAACCACAGATGGATGACCCGGGTCTCGTGGAGGTACCTAGATTGAAGGGCTGCTCCCACAGTCTCCACCCTCCGGATGTGCAGTGGGGACCAGACTGGTGGCCCTGGGGCCGGCGGTCTGCAACTGTTCAGGAACTGCTTTCTCAGCCAAGCTCTTCCGGGGGCGGGTCGAGTCCATGGACTGATCTGATGGGGATGAATCGTGTATCTTACAAACCGAGGGGGTGGACGAAGACGGGGCGGATTGGGAGTAAAACGCTCTGAGGAGCCGATGCTTCTGGAAATCATCACTGGCCAAACTACCCCTCCCGCCAGTGTTTACTGAGCATCTATCATAGACCAGGTGCTTTCACTCCTGGGGCTACAGCAGCAAATGACATTCAGTCCCTATCTTCTCGGAGCCTGCCAGCCACACGGGGAGTCAACAAGAAATACTCAAGCCTATAAATTCACCAGAAAATAAGAAATAGGTAAACGGCTCAAAAGGTAAAGAGAAAAAAAAAGGCAGTAAATAAAATAAGTAAAAAAAGTAAGATCAGCATTCTGAGCCAAGCAAAGGGAAGGAAACAAAGCAAAATTGTTGAAGGTATGTACATTTCTATGATTTCCTGGCTTCATTGACTTTTTCAAGTAAGAGACCGGTCTAGACGCGAGGATTTGTCCCGGATTCACCGCCAAGGAAAAGGGGAGAATGAAGTGGGAAGCAAGGGGCCGGCGGTGAGCCCTCCGTGGACCGTGTCGTGAGCGACTTGGGCAGTAGCAGACCCGCCAACCAGCGCGGCCTCAGGGCGCGACGGAGGTTGGCGGTGAAGTCGGCAGGAGGAGTAGCGGTCTGGTTCCGTCCCTCGGTGCTGCGACCTCCGCCACCTTGCTCTGCCTGTCGGCGGGAAGTGAGGGCCCTGGGTGGAGCCAGCGATGGGGTCGCGGACCGAGAGTGCACCGCCCGGCGTCCTGTGAAATCAGACTCGGATGGCGCGGGATTGGGCGTGGACCCGGGTGAAACTCGCAAAGAGTAAAGAAAAGACAAGAAAGAAAGGAAGTGCCAGCAACTGGTGCTACGCGGCAGCAGGAACCTCACCGGCTCCTCAGTCCTCGGTGGCTCTGGCGCTTTCCGGGCCCTGCACACACCTGCATTCTCGCTGGCAGTTGGCCGTGTCCCTTCCAAAACCGAGGTCCCGGCGAATCCTACAGACTGCGGGGCCAGGGTCTCAGGTCTGCACCGAGGGCTGACATCGGTTTGGAAGTTAGGTGCGTGGGGACAGATGAGACCAAGTTAAATCTGTCGTAGGAACTCCAAGTGATCACTTCCCCCCTGGGGCAGGGACCGCGTGGATTTCTCAACACAGAACAGCAGAAAAAAAGGAGCCCATCTCCTGGCTTTGCAGCGGGACCGGAACTAAGGGGTGTGGCAAGGGGCCGGGCGTGCCGGGGCCTCTCCGAGGGGCACTGGCTACGTCGTCTCGGTGGCCGTGCGCAGCAGCTTGGGGGTGGGCACTGCTCCTCTGCAGCCCCAGGGTGAGGTTCCGTGTGGACTGCCTCCCTTCCCAGGAAGGGCACGTGGTCTCAAGGACAATGGCTTGAACTGAACACGGTTCAGAGTTTTGTGGGCCGTGAGTCCCTTTCCCTGGCAGGCACAGCATCCCCTGGCTTTGTGGCTGGAGTGCCACCCGCATGAGGGGCTCTGTGACCCCGGACACCTGGCCCAGGACAGGTGACAGCACTCTGCTCGGCCTTGTGGCTCTCTCTGCGGCCGAGGGGACTCTTCTGGGGGGCAGGCGCCCACCTTCCTTCTGCCTCCAGAGGTCGTGTGGCAGCCAGCCTCCCCTCTGTAACCTGAGTCCCTGTTGTCACTTGCCCTCAACCTGCGACCTCTGCTGCTTCCTGCCCCTCCCCC
>NW_026057579.1:37996483-38011856 GCF_023721935.1 Panthera uncia
CCCCCCCCGCCTGCCCCCCCCCCCCCCCCCCCCCCCCCCCCCCCCCCGCCCCGAGGTGCCCCTTCCGCTGGCTGACATGTCTGAGTCCTGCTTGACCGTCAAGGTGAGGGTCACCAGGTGGACCCAACCCCACAGGACGGCAGGAGGTGTTCAGTGACCATTCACAGGCGGGCACTGAGGATGGGCTGCGCACCTGCCGGGACGCGGGCTCCTCTCTCCTTCCAGCTCCTGGTAAGCCCCGCACTCCGCACCCTCTGGTCTCGCAGACGGACGGCCTTGAGCTGAGAACCGCCCGCCTGCTCTGGCTGTGGCCCGAGGTCACATCTGGTGCATTGAGGTCGTGCCCAACGGCCCGGGAGCACCTGAAGCCTGGCACGTCCCCGCAGCACCGGCACGGCCCCGGCCTGCTGCTCTCCCTGCCCTGCTCGGGTCTGACCCGCTCGTCCTTCTGGTCTCTCTCACCTGCGGACATGATTATCTGTACTTGGCCCCGTGGCTTTGCATTTGTGGCTGGAAACCCATCCCCGTGGGGGCTACTCTTCCCTCAGCACCGGCCGTGCCTTGTGACGTGACCCCGTGTACGTGTGAGTTGTTTTCGGGGCTGCTGGCGTCGGGCAGAGCCCTGCAGGACTCCGGAGGTGAGTGCACGCGGACCACGTGGACGGGGCCCCTGGGTTGTTCTGCCCACGCCGGGGAGGGGGTCGTGGGAGGATCAGCGGCCCCGGGGACTGTTGGGTGGGCAGGGGCAGACAGAAACCACTGGCCGCTTCTCCGGAGGCCGCAAGCGTGGTCACACGAGTATGGTTCCTTCTCCCGCGTGCCGGCTTCCCCTGCCCTCCTCCCTCCTGCTCTGGGTAAAATCCACGTGTTTAACAAGAAGTTAAAGGTACAGAGAACCTCATTTTGCTGGAGGTTTGTTTTATGCCTCTGCAAAATCGACGATGCCCGTGTGGTCCGGGAAGGAACGAATGCTGTGGTGCTTTGACAAGACTCAAAGCTGGAAGCTTCCCGGCCACGGGCACCGAACCCCGGGACGGGCATCGTGGTGCGGGCCGGGGGGCCCTGCCGTCTCCCCGGATGCTGTGTGAGCGAGGGGGTATTTCGGGCTGCTCCCCGTTTGACCATCTGGCCGTTTGTATAGATTCGATTTTCCTTTTCTTTCTGAACACGGTCAAAGTAACCTACTTCCCCGTCTGACTTAAACAATAATTAAAAACACAAAATAGAGCCAGCCCCCGTCCGTGCCTCTTCTTGGCCCCAGGACCTGTCATCGATTTCCAGTGGTCTGGCCCTGCTGCGGATGGCAGAATGTCTGTGGTTCTCGAACGGTCTGCAGTCGATACCCCCCGATTTGCTCTGTGCCCTGTGGCTCCCGGCCAGCCAGCCCCTCCCTGTGGGATTCGCGCTCTGTTATATTTGACCCGCGCTCGCCACCATCACACATAATGCGTTCCCTCGGCTTTTATGTTTCTGTGTTTCAAAACCTTTAGTTTCAAGAAGGTCATAGAATCTCTTAATTGAGAGAGACCTGAGGACATTTGTAAGTGGAACCCCCAGTTTACCAGCAATATTTCCAAAGCTGGAAGTTTTACGGAAAGAATAAAAATCATGAGGCATTCGCATCACGCCTGCCTCCCTTCCTCCCTCCTTCCTTCTCTCCCTCTCCGTGTCTAAATAGTTTCGGGGGGATGTCTGGCATTCAATTCTGAGCTTGTGTTTCTTTATGCTTTCCAGACTCCATAAAGGATTCACGTTAGCTTACTGTATTAAATCATATTTGAAATAGCGATCATAATATTATTAAATAAATAGCAAACTAATAATCACAAAAAGGAGGAATAAAAATATCTTTCAGGATTTGAGAGTTAGTTGCTAAAATTGAAAGATAAAATTTGCTGTCAACTTTTCAACAGATGAGAAAGATGGAAAGGGAGAGGCTTGGTGAGGGAGAAACGGGGGAAAATGGCTTACAGAAGCATCTAAGAGACGAGGGGGGTTGCTGAGGGAGAGAGAGAGAGGGAGAGGGGGAGAGAGAGGAGGGAGAGAGAGAGGGAGAGGGAGAGGGAGAGAGAGAGGAGGGAGAGAGAGGGAGAGGGAGACAGGAGGGAGAGAGAGAGGGAGAGGGAGAGAGAGAGGAGGGAGGGAGAGAGAGGGGGAAGTGAGAGAGGGAAGGAGGGAGACAGAGAAGACAGGAGAGGGAGAGAGGCAGGGAGACAGGAGGGAGAGAGGGCAGGAGAAAGAAGGAAAGAGAGAGAGAGAGGAAGGGAGATAGGAGGGGGAATAGAGAGAGAGAGAGAGCCCTCGGGCTGTCTGCCAGGGGCGTGCTTACCTTTAGGAAGAGCTGTTTGAGGCCCAGGAGTGTGGCTCCTTGAGTGCGGACACAGGCCAATAGAAGAGAGACCATTTCCAGTCATGCTGGGGAGCAGCAGGGTCTGGGGAGAGACAAGACCAGCATCTGGTGAGGACACAGAGGGCAAGACAGACAGACCAGGCAGACCCATCTCATGCCCGGGCTCGTGCCCGTGTACCCCTCCCGCTGCCCCTTGGCTCCAGGGTCACCCTCCCTGAGGTCGGCACGTCCGGCCCAGGGCTTCCCTCTCCGCCTCTTTCCTTCTCTTCTCTGGCTCCCTCTTTCCATCCGTGCTGCACCCCCTCCTCCCGAGTCGGGTCTCACCACGTGCACACGGATAGCGGCTCCGGCTGGTTCCCGTGTGCTGTCGTGTTCTCAGTAGCCAGCTTCGTCTAAACCCTGTGCCGGGCACGATGCCGCGGGCTTATACACACGACTTTATTTAATCCTCACGGATTTTAACCACGGTGCCAAGAGCATGCCCGCTTTCAGGGAAGAGGAATGAGAGTAAAGAGAGGCCGAGTAATTTACCCCCCCCCCCCCCCCCAGAAAACCACCTCGAGCCGGCTCCCGCGCCAGCTCCTTACCGTTTAGAACCCGCCCCGATTTAACGGGAGAGGACTCGGGCTTCCCTCTGTGGGCATGTGAGAGGCAGCTGCCCCACGTGTTCCCTGGCCCGGTCCTGGATCGTGGTCAGGCCCGATGACCCCGCCTGGCTTTGACTACCCAGAGCTAAGAGGAGTCGGTATTCCCCAAGCCCAACGCCTCGAGGGCAGGGTGGAAATCTAGACGGAGCACAAGCCTGGTTGGAAAGGGGGAGGGTGCTTCTGAGCAGGCAACTAAAATATCTGCTACACGAATCTAGACATTTCCTGAATGGAGTTTACTACAGCCCGAGAAAGCTGACGACGGTCCCTTTCCCACACCCCACTGCCAGAGTGCAGCGCTCCTGGATCTGTACCTCCATACTAGCTGTCTGCATTTTTATTTCCATGCGTGCTTGCACCAAATTGGTAGAGATCACCGGAAGAGATAGACACAGGCAGGAGTAATGGGGACCCAGGGACTATACACGCCACCTGCTTGTCAGGCACCTGTTGTAGGTGTTCCACATCTGCACGTTGGCTGGAAGCAGCAGCATTCTTCCAAATAGCCTCGGAAATGAAATAAACCTTAGTTGATGTAAAGCGGGTCTGGTCACAGCTATCTGCACATTCGGAGAAGGAATAAGCAAACAGTTTTCCTAGAGCACAGGAGAAGCCTGCCTTTGCAAATGAGTGTTGAAGGGTGTGAGTCAACGTCTGGGGTAATGATTACCTACGGTATTTATTATGACTGCCGGTGTTTTATGTTGCCTCTGTTTTTTAGGTTTGGTGGCCCTTTGCATCCACCTAGAGCACGGGAACAACGTATTTGGTTGGAAGAATGTTAGGAGATTTTATAATTGGCAGTTTAATGGTGCTCAAAATTTAAGATCACCTAGAGGCCTTATTGAAGCAGAGACTCTGGGCCCCATGCCTAGAGATTCAGGTTTGGTAGGTTGGGGGTTGTGCTTGAGAATTTGCATCTCTAACAGGTTCAGGGGGAGGGGTGGCGGGTGCTGATGGGCTGGCCAGGGCTCACGCCTTCAGAGACATCAGTGTGATCATTCCCTGGGAATCAGCTAGTGTTCTAGGCCAAACCTAACTCAAGGAAAATTTCCAAAAGATACTGTGAACAAAAGTGTTAAAATATCTTCTGCTTCTCCCTGTCATTTTCACAATGGAGAGAAGAGCGGACGGTGTTACTGAGCACGTTCGCATTGTCGTGCAACCATCTCGAGAAACTTTTCCTCCTGCAGAACTGAGACTGTGTCCCCATGATGCAGCAGCTCCCATTCCCCTCCCCCAGACCCTGGCAACTTCCATTCTACTTTGTGTCCTTGTGGACCTGACAGCCTAGGGACCTCATAAGAGTGGAATCATACATAAGTGTCTTTTTGTGAACAGCTTATCTCATTTGGTATTGTATCCCAATGTTCAGCCATGTTGTAGCATTACTTTTGAAAAAAACATTTTTTTAAATGTTTTTGAGAAAGAGTCAGAGAGACAAAGCATGAACAGGGGAGGGGCAGACACACACACACACACACACACACACACACACACACACAGAATCCGAAGCAGGCTCCAGGCTCTGAGCTGTGAGCACAGAGCCTGATGCGGGGCTCTAACTCATGAACCATGAGATCATGACCTGAGCTGAAGTCTGATGCTCAACCGACTGAGCCACCCAGGTGCCCCATAGCATTACTTTTGAGGGCTGAATACCATTCCACTGTATGGATTGACCACGTTTTAATCATCCATTTACTTGCTGATGGACACTGGTGTGGCATCTACCTTCTGCTTATTGTGAGTAACGCTGCTATGAACATGGGTGTACAAATCTCTTGAGACCCCCCTTTCAATTCTTTTGGATACATACCCAGAGTTGGGACTGCTGGGTCATCTAGTGCTTCTATTTTTAATATTTTGAGGAACTGACATACTGTTTGTTACAATGCCTGCACCATTTTACCTTGTTAGCAATAGTGCACCTTCTCCAGATCCTGGCCCACAATTCTCTTCCCTCCCTTCCTTTTCTTTCTTTTTCTTTCTTTCTTTCTTTCTTTCTTTCTTTCTTTCTTTCTTTCTTCCTTCCTTCCTTCCTTCCTTCCTTCCTTCCTTCCTTCCTTTCTTCTTTCTCCTTCCTTCCTTCCTTCCTTCCTTCTTTCTTCTTTCTCCTTCCTTCCTTCCTTCCTTCCTTCCTTTTTTTTTTTTTTTTGATAGCAGCCATCTTAATGTGTGTGAGGTGATGTCTCACCAAAACTTTGATTTGCAATGCCTAATGATTAGTGATGTTGAGCATCTTTTCATGACCTCATTGTCCATAAGTATGTCTTCTTTGGAGAGATGTCTGTTCTTCTGCCCGTTTTTAATTGGGTTTTGCTGTTGTTGATTTGTAGGGGTTTTTTATATATGCTAGACCAGCCCTGTTTTGAATACAACATTCCGGGCTGGTGCTGGAGGTCCTATTTGTTGTCATTGTCCAGCTGTGTTACCTTCATTCAGGGGTCTCACCTGTGGGTGATTTTGTGCCCATGGGAATTTGGCAATGTCTAAAGACATCTCTGGTTGTCACAACTGGTAGGAGTGCTGTTGGACATCCTACAATGCACAGGAAAACCCCACAGCAAAGTACTGTCAGGCCCAGTATGGCAAAAGTGCCAAGGTTGAGTGACCTGCTTAAAGCAAGCCACCTGCCCCCTGGAGGTCTCTGCTCACCTGTGCCGTGGGGGGTCGGACTACATGTTCTGGAAGGTGCTTTCCTATTTTATTCTATCATGTAGTCACTTTCTGTCATCTGCCATCAAATAAAAAATAACATATCTTGAAAAGTCCTCCTGGGTCTATGCTGGGTGTCTACACCATTTCAAATTCAGTCAGCCCACACGGGCTCCTCCACTTGGGGAGCTGATGGTCCACACTAGCAAACAGCTGGCATGGGATGTAGGGACAGTAAAAAGTGCCCTGTCCACGTCCCCTTGGGCTTGGCTGGGAAGGGAGCAGAGCTATGTGATAGGGACAGCAGCAGGCTTGAGGTCACGGGGGCCTAGGTTTGAGCCCTTGGGCTCCTCTGAGACAAATATGCTTTTGACCCATCATGCAGTTTCCAGCTAACCCCACTCAGACTTATGGGGACTGAGGTGTGGGTGAGTCTGGGGCTCCCCCTTGAAGTCTTGAACGATCCCCGAGCCCTCTGAGTGCCAGCATCCTGTCTTGGAGATGGAGACAGTGACCGCAGCTCCGAGGGTGATGCAGGAGGTCCCCGAGCAGCCCTGGGCACAGTGGGCATCCTTAATGGTCATTACTCTCTTCTGAGAGCCTCTTCTACAGTTTAAAAAAAATCCAATTATTCCATGGACTCTGGAAATCCGGTAATGATCACAATACACAGAAATTCTATTACATTCTTCATACCTGCTGGTCCACATATGGAGAGCAGCCCCTAAAAATTGCAAATTCCTCAGCATGGCTTTCAGTCCGGAAACTGCAAACATGTTAAATTATTTTTTTGTGGGCACTGAAAACACGGGTCCCATGTGTCTTGTCGGGCACGTCCATGGTGGTCTCCCAGTGCAGGTGGGTCCCCCAGCACGGGGAGCTCCGTGTGGCTTGAACTGAATCCTAGCCTGGTGCCAAGACTCTGCTCCTTGTCAATGCTCACAGGGATATGTAGCCAGGGAAAAGCTCCTTTTCATTTAGAGAAAATTCCTTGAAGACTTTTCTTAAAATTGTTTCCTTCCCGAGCGGCTAGAATGTGGTTATTCATTTAAATATTTACCGTGGGGAAAAACCCCCACCGACGCAGGATCTCATTCACTGACAGACCTGAGACCCAAGCAATGTCCTGTACAATTTGGAAGTACCTTTGAAGCCCCTCTCAAAACAGGAAGCTCATGAAGCATCCGTCTCAGACAGATCGGGAGAACAAAGCCAGGTGCTTTGGAAGGAAGCCACGGCGGATAGTTAGCAAGGGCTGGATGGTTTTCCTGTGCCGGGCACCACACTATAGGTGGTCCTGCATCATCTCGTTAAATTTCGGCCACCCCTTGAGGCAGGAATCATCTTGCACGGGACAGATGCAGAAAATGGGGTGTCCAGGGCAAAGCCAGCTGTCCCTCGTCCAGTACAGCTGGTCAGTGGGGAGCCCAGGTCTGCCTGACTCCGAGGCTCCTGCTTTTAATCGCTCCCTGCTCTATTGCCGTGAATGACACCACACTGGGGGAAACGGTTGGCTTTTATTATTTATGTTCTTTTTCAGTGTAGGTGGTACTAAACTCAGAGAGGCCTTTTTGGAGGAAATGGGAAGAAAATGCGTGCACATTTGAAGCTTTCAGGTATGAGAAATTAGGGGTATTGATGGGCCTGTGAAAGCTTTCAAGTCCCACAGTGATGGCAGTGCTATGGTTAAATCAGCACCGCGTGTCCTACAGTTTCCTTTTCAGCTCCGCGTAGGAACACAGTGGAGAGAGGCTGGCAGGTGCCAATGACCCCGGCCCACTGGGGGGATGGGCCCTGGCTGACGCCCACAGGTTGGGCCCCAGGGAGCACGTGTCCAGTACCGGAGGTCTGGAAGTTCTCTGGCTTGGCGTGGTGCCCAGAAATGGTGAGTGGTCGGGAGTGATGACTCAGGTCACGTACTGCCTCCTTCTCCCTGATTCCTTCTACCCTCCTTTAAGCCAGAACACAAATGAATAGAATAATCTCTTTAAAGATTTAATTACAAAAGCAATACATATCTTTACTGTGTATTTAGAAAAGACAGGCAAATCGTCAGACGAAAATAGAAAGAAACTTTAGTACTACGACCCAGCAGTCAGCAGGGGCCACTGTCAACATTGTGGTGGTGTTGTGTGCATTTCTCTTGTGTGCATTTATGTGTGTGTACATCTCCTGCACACACACACGCACACAGGTAAACACAATCGCAATAAACAGAAGTAGGAAAAAAGGTATTCTTTCCAAGTGTTATTGTCATTCATAGATTTTTATTTTATTTTATTTTTTATTTTTTTCTTTTAGAGAGTAGGGGGTAGAGGGGGAGAGAGAGAGAATCCTAAGCAGGCTCCATGCTCCGTGTGGAGCCCGACGCAGGGCTTGATCCCACGACACCGGGATCATGACCTGTGCTGAAATCAAGAGCCAGACGCTCAAATGACTGAGCCACCCAGGTGCCCCAACTCATATATTTTTATTTTTTTTAAATTTTTTTTTCAACGTTTTTTATTTATTTTGGGGACAGAGAGAGACAGAGCATGAACGGGGGAGGGGCAGAGAGAGAGGGAGACACAGAATCGGAAACAGGCTCCAGGCTCCGAGCCATCAGCCCAGAGCCTGATGCGGGGCTCGAACTCACAGACCACGAGATCGTGACCTGGCTGAAGTTGGACGCTTAACCGACTGCGCCACCCAGGCGCCCCCCCAACTCATATATTTTTAAAAGCCATTTCCTTGGTGTCCCATAATCTGATTTTCACAATTTTCTGTGCTTTGGGCACATTTTGACCGCTGTGCTACATTGGCTAGCCAGAGCGCCGGCCGTCAGACATCCTCACTCAACCTGAACACGCACATCCAGGGTCTTGCCCTTTCCTGGCCCTTCTTCACTCTGTCAGGAGTTTGCTGGAAAGCTGTCCTGTGCTGGGGGAGGGGGGTTTCAGGCACCAAAGGCACCGTGTGGCAGGTCTCTGGGTATCTCACGGTGGGATGTCTGTCTTGGGGTGGGCGGTCCAGATGGGAGGCAGGCCCAGGGGGCTGAGGTCCAGCGTGGCTGGGGCACCGAGTAGACGGGTCCAGTGCAGCCCCGGGGAAGGCTCGGGCAAAGGCCGGGTTGGGCCTTGTCTTCACTCGGCTGCTATAACAGACCAGACTGGGTGTAAACAGCACGTATTAATTTCTCACAGTTCCAGAGGCAGGAAGTGCAAGACACCGGTGGAGACTCGACCGCCTTCTCCTCGTGTCCTCACCTGGCAGAGAGGGAGCTCTGTCTTCCTCCTCTTATGGGGTGCTGGTCCCGCCCTGGGCGCCACCCTTGTGGCCCCATCTATACCCAGTCACCTCCCAAAGGCTGCAGCTCTAACACCAGCACCTGGTGGGAGGGGGGGCGGGGGGGACACAGACGCACCGTCCACAAGCCCAGAATCAGAGGACACCTTGACCTCTACACTGAGGACTTCTGGACTCTTCTGGTTCAACATCAACCTTAACTCAATGTGGTCGTGGGCAGCCGGGCTGACTGTCTTGCCACTCGGTTCCACGAGATGGAACTACGTGTGTTAGTGACCAGAGTGATTAAATTTGCAGTTACATTTTATTATCAAAAAAGCATGTCATAAACAGCTGGTTTCATACAGAGTGGCCACACCCCTGCACAGCTCCCGGGAGACACCCACCGTTGCCCTGGACACAGCTGGACCCGAACGCAAGGGAGCAGTCCGGTGACTCACCCGCGTCTCCGGGACCGCTCATCTTGGTGACCCACCTCCTCCCTTTAGCTACGTGACATTTTGTGTCACCCTGTGTTCCAAAGAGCACGGTGCCTGGCGAAAGCCCCACCCGCTCTGTGGGGATGGTGCTTGGTGCCTGGTGTTTCCTGGTGGGATGCCAGATGCTAGGGGTGTCCACACGTTCTTTTGAAGCTTTCAGGAATCCGTGATAGAAAAGTAGGCACCTGGGAGGTGGGGTTGGGACCACACACCGGGTTCTGCTGGCTGGTGGCTGAGCAGAGAATGACCTGATGGGACGCGGATGGTGGAGTGAGTTCCACTCTTTGCTCACTTGTGACCCCAGGGAAGTCACTTAATGGCGTCTCACTTTCCTCATCTGTCAAATGGTGGTGTTAATGTTTACCCTGGGGGTAATGTAAGCGTCAAACGATATCACAGGTAGAAAGAACTCTCTCAGTGCCTCTCACCTCATGGTTGGTCCATAAAGTCTGTTCCCTTCCCGAAGGCTCGCTCTCTGTTAGCTGGTGTTGGCTAGGGTTGAGTGTTTGGACTGAGTGCCTGCCCATCTCTGGGTATCGCCCACCCCTCCAGGTGTCGGCCACTGTCCTAGCCTCTCTGCTGGCATCCGATTCAGCTGGGCCTGAGTAAGCCAGCCTCCTGCCGAGCCCTGCCCTGTCCTTGAGATCTGTGGGGATTTCTTGGACCTGCCATGGGAACCTTCTGGAAGGTTTGGCTTCCGGGGACTCGAGACCCCAACTTTGCATGGGTTACCTTATGTGGGTTTGAATGGATTCCTTGCTGGTCGGCTGTTCTATGACTTAGGGCTGGAAGCGGCCAGACGGTGGCTTGGGTTTTGCAGCAGAATCTCTCGTTCCTGTTCTGAAAGCACAAGTGAGATGTTTGTGGGGCTGGGCCTTGGGCGGAGCTCAGCCATTTTTGCTCTCATAAACTGACTTCAGTGCCACATCTGGGCACAGATGCCTGCATCGTGAGGCTGTAGGAAAGGTGACTGGATTTCACAGGCAGCGTCTGATCCGGCCCAGGAGTACCAAAGGTGGAGAAACGAGGTGTGTTTGCTCCCACGCCTTTCCTGTATGATTACACACAATCAGATTCCTAACTGATTGCACACAAAGTTCCTAACTGATTGCACACAGCGAGAGGTTCCTGACTGATCGCACACCATGTGAGGTTCCTAACTGATTGCATGGAATCACAGGTTCCTAACTGATTGCACAATCACAGATTTCCTGAGTGTGCACAATCTGAGATTTCCCAACTAAATGAGCACAATCTCAGATCTCCTAATTGTGCACAATCTCAGATTTCCTAAGTAATTGTGCACAATCTCAGGTTTCCTAAGTAATTGCGCACAATCTCAGATTTCTTAAGTAATTGTGCACAATCTCAGATTTCCTAAGTGTGCACAATCTGAGATTTCCTAACTGAGCACAATCTGAGATTTCCTGAGTAATTGTGCATAATCTCCCATTTCCTAATTGTGCACAATGTCCAATTTCCTAAGTAATTGCCCACAGTCTCATATTTCCTATTTGTGCACAATCTCAGATTTCCTAAGTAATTGCGCACAATCTCGGATTTCCCACCTAACTGCACACAGTCACAGGATCTGTGGCGTCAGAAGATTCTGCGGAGATCATAGCCTCCAGCCCCATCGTTCGGGACAGGCTGAGGCCGAGACTCGGGGGTCACCAGCGACGTCCTTGAGATGCTTTGCTGGCTGGGGACAGCAGAGCTAGCAGCACGCCGGGACCTCTAGGTGTTTGATCCCCTACACTTCACAGCAGCACAGACAGACTTAAAAGCGTGGCTCTCCGGGGATGGGGGAGGTCAGCCTTTGACGAGAGCCTGCCCCGGCTTAGCAAGGGCACGTGCTAGCTCACACCAGCCGTGTTTTGCGGAAGAGCAGAGGGCCGAGGCATTTCCTTAGAACCACAGAACTGAGTCCAAACGAGCCCAAAGTGCCTGGCAGTGACCGTGTCAGGCAGCATCTGACGCACAGCCTCTCGGCCCTCTCTCCCAGCAGCCCTGGGGGGCAGGTACTTTCATCCCCGTGTCACTGAGGGGGAATCGGGCACGGAGAAGGTCACAACCCGCCCAGGTTCACAGCGGGAACGCTGCACGGCCGGGCCCGGGAGGTCTGCTCACTGCCACGTCTGTCTCTGTGTCACCCCTTACGAGTACATTTCTGATGCATCCTGCCGTCCTTGCCAAGGACTTGTGTTCATGAGAATAACTGATCACAGTGCACGAATCACGTGAAATAATCTTTTGTGCTCCGCGGCACTGTATCGTTTACAGAACAGCTCCGTGGGTTTTCAGTTTGATTCTCCCAGGAAGCTTGCTTATTTCTCTCTCACTTGCCGTAGCCAGTTCAGTTTGTGTTTCTGCTGGCCCTCAGGCGCCTGTGATGCAGGCACTTTGTTCCCCACAGGACGTCCCGCAGGCACCGGTCAGGGGCCAGGTCTTCCAGGGTGGCAGTCCTGGCGCGGCTTTGATCAAGGGCCTCAGGTGGGTCGGCTGCCCTCTTTCTGCCGTGCCAGCAGCACAGGACCCGACGGCCGTGCCCGCGTCTGGCCGCCTTCCCAAGAAGGGTTTTGGTCCCTGACCACAGCTGCACAAGTGCAGAAGTTTCTGAAGCAGCAATGTTGGCAAGCAAGTGGATTTGTGTGGATTCACTTCGCACTCTAAGCTAAAGAAACAAAGATGGGATGCATTTGCTGAAAAGTCTAATTTCTGCCCGGGCAATTCCCCTTTAAATACTTTACTACTTTCTAAGATTGCTTTCGGTGTCCTCAAGAGAAATCATCTCTGCAGTGACGAATGGTTTGCTTGTCTTGGGATCCAATTGTCCTTATAGTTAACTAATGTGAGAGTTTGGGTTCATATAAAAAAGTCTTGGGAAAATGTGTTTTTCTCTAAACCAATTATTCTCTCCTCTCTCATATTACATTAGTAGGTGGCACCGTGTGGGACATAGTGTCTTACTTTCTCACCAACTCCGTGTGGCTCTCTGCCCTCTTCTCTTCTGGGATGGTGTCATTGCCCACAGAGAGCAGACGTGAACCCAGAGACACAGGCAGGTCGGACCCAGCAGCCCAGCAGCACAGAAAACCATTTGGCGTAAAGATTGTCCCTCTGGAGGTCTTTAGGAAAAGATAAAAGCCACTTCAGAGATGATTTTCACCCTCAAGTTGATTTAACCCAAATCTGGCTTGTCCTTCCCAAAGGCTCTGGGGGTGGACCCTCGCCTCCCACACGCCCCTGCCCCCACTTTGCCTCTCCCCTCCCCACTGCTGCTTTTCATTCATCACGCTCCTTCCTAAAAGGAGAAATGAAGAAAAGAATTTATTTTTCCCCAGACAGGTGTTAAGAAAGAATGCAAGAGATCAAAGCCATAGATCTAACTGTTGACTTTCAACGGCTCATCTGTCTTTTTGCCCCATTTAAATATTTTAGCAAGTAAATGTCAAGTCAATAGAGCTATCGGTCTGGTCTGAGGATGCTTGTAATTATTTGTAGAAAATAATTACACGGTCTTGATATTCTCTCTGATATCCTGCACGAAGCACACACACGCGTGCACACACGCACACAGAAGACGTGCCCTGGGTCACCCCATCTCTGAAAGGCACGGAAGATGAATAGTGGCTTCAAGCTGGCGGGTCTGGAGGGAGGTGACTGATGGTGGCTGGCTCAGTCACCTGTGCGCCCCCCTCACACACATCCCCATCAAGGACAGCGGTGAGTTGATGGAGGGAACCTGGTGACCACCACTGTCACCGGTGGCCAGCTCATTCCCTCCGCTACCGGGCTGTAGGCTCCTTGAGGCTGAGGAATCGTCTCCTGTTACCTTTCACGAGCCCTGGACATAGTGGAGAGACCAGACTTTTCAAGACTTCATACTTTATTCGTGGGCAGAAATGTCTTTGTCTTACTTAGCTCTGTGTTGTGCTCGCCTGGCTGTGTGCCAGGGTGGGCCGGAAGGGCTGCGCCCGTCTGGCTCCTCTCCTACCCTGCAGGGCCGGGGTGGCGCCGAGTGGGAAGAGAGAGGTGGACACACGTCTCCCTGCTGCTTCCCAGCCAGGCTGGGCCACCGAGGGCCACATCTCTCACCAGGCAGCCTGCAACCTGGCAACAGCCCCCTCCGCTCGCCCTGGACCTGGTGACACTGTTGCTAGGCCCTCGGTGCTTCCTGTCTAGTCTGTTCCCTGTAGCCCCACATACCTGTACCCCGCCCCGTTATGAGCAGTGCCTTTGGAAATCTCCTTTTAATCCCTTTGGGATGTGCCAGTCCTTTCTGGCTGGGATCCCGACCGGTACAATTAAGACCGTTCTGGCTGGCGTGTTTGCCTTTTTTTGTTTTTTGTTTTTGTTTTTGAAGATGATGCTTATGTTTGCTCCTTTGAGAGTATAGATCTAGAAGGTCAGTGAGGCAATTGCGTTCTCTACCGGGTGGCCAGATTTGTCAGATAAAGCAGCCAGTTCCTTCCGTGTTTGAAACCCAAAAGCCTGTGGTCCTGGGGCCTCTGCTTTGTGTTCTGGGGATGAGCTGGCCACTGTCGGTGACATAGGGAGTCAGGCAGAGTTGCTGCCTCAGAGGGGCTGATGGCCCAGGGCAGAGCAGAAGTCTGTGCATTCCGCACCCTCACTGGATCCTCCGGGCCGGCCGTTATCAACTGGCCACGCCTGCCTTCCTCTCTAGATTGGGAGCCTCTTGCAGGCAGAGTTGGGTTTAATTCCTTTTCTCTCTGCCAGTAGGTACTGGAGAGCCTGGCTTCTGAATCTGCATTCAGGAAATGCTTGTTGATGTGAAGCCAAGAGATACCGACACCAAATTTTACTTCTTCCAGAGCCTGGACAGATCCCACATGCGACATTTAGATGTTACCGTAGTCCTGCAATTCACGTGGCTGGAACCACAGAGTTTAACGGACTCTGTACGGTCTGCCTGGTTCAGAAATGACAGGGTGTAAGTTTAGTCTCTGAAACCAGTTCCCGGCATAAAACTGCAATACTCAGAGGTAACAAAGCAAGATACTAGTCACCACCTTAAACATTCCGTAGAAACTAAACTGTTCACAGCGGAAGGTTGTCAGAAACGCGAAGTGCTTCCGAGTGTGTCATATTCGTCAAGCCGCGTGTTGAGATGGGCCTGTTCCAATCTATTATAAGGAAAGCCGCTGTGTAAATACTCATAAAGCTCTCCCATTGTTTGTGATTACGGGTAATGCGATTTATCTTTTCCAGCTTAGATACCTCAGAGCTATATATGATTACCCCTAAAATGATTCGCCATGTTCAAAATCAAAAAGCCTGGCAGCTCATATCTTGCAAGTCCCATACCTCTAATTTGGGATTGCTGGGTGAACTGCTCTGCTGAGATGATATTTTAACTTTTAATATCGTTTTCATTGGACGAAATGATGAGCATTTTTGAGCCTCTTGCTCATTAATTAGTGGTATTTCACTCCTGTGGAGAAAAGAAAGGTGTGCATACGTTCCCATTTAGCAAATGCCAGCATTGTAAGAGCTGGAGTAGAGCAAAGAGAACTGAAAAGAGCGGAGGCGAGGGGTAAGGGAATTGGGGAGTGAAGAACCACATGGTAACTCTGTCACCACGGTGACCATGAGCACATCATCAGCATCATCATCACCATTACTACCACCACCATCATTGTCACCATCACCGTCACCACCATGACCATCATTGTCACCATCACATAATCATCACCATCATTGCCTTCTCCACCATCACCATCACCATTGTCACCATCACCATAACCATCATCACCACTATCACCACCATCACTGTCACCATCACCGCCATGACCATCATTGTCACCATCACCACCATGACCATCATTGTCACCATCACCACCATCACCACCATGACCATCATTGTCACTATCACCATCACCACTGTCACCACCATGACCATCATTGTCACCATCACCACCATGACCATCATT
>NW_026057579.1:38011866-38012073 GCF_023721935.1 Panthera uncia
TCACCATCACCACCATGACCATCATTGTCACCATCACATAATCATCACCATCATTGCCCTCTCCACCATCACCATCACCATTGTCACCATCACCACCATGACCATCATTGTCACCATCACCACCATCACCACCATGACCATCATTGTCACCATCACCACTGTCACCACCATGACCATCATTGTCACCATCACCACCGTCACCACCAT
>NW_026057579.1:38012083-38036802 GCF_023721935.1 Panthera uncia
CATGACCATCATTGTCACCATCACCACCGTCACCACCATGACCATCACTGTCACCATCACATAATCATCACCATCATTGCCGTCTCCACCATCACCATCACCATCACCATTACCATTGTCACCATCACCATAACCATCATCACCACTATCACCACCATCATTGTCACCATCAGCATCACCACCATCACCACCATCATCACCATCACATAATCGTCAGCACCATCTCCACCGTCACCGTCATCATCATGATCCAAGTAATAATAATACTCAACATTTGCTGACTCTCTACTCTGCAGCAGGCATTGTGTCCAGTATCTTTTATGTGATAGATTGGCTTTGTTGTAACTTTTTGAGGCAGATAGATTCTTATCCCCACTTTACAGATGAGGAATGTGAAGTGCAGGGAAGTTTAAATCAATTGGCCACGTTGATTGGCCAGCCCAGCAGCCTGACTCCAGAGCATGTGTTATCAGTTAAGCCATATGCAAGTGCGCAGCGTGGGTGTGTGCACACACGGGGATTTCATTTGTGCGGCACCGTACGGGAAGGCAGGCTGGCCAGGTGTGAAGAGGCTCTCTGCCACAGTGAGCACACTGAGCCTTAGACACTTAGGAGCACCCACGATTTGCCGTCCTCTCTGGGAAACTGCCCTCCTTGGACACCCCTTTCCCTCCTGCCTCCTTCAGAGATGTCTGGTCCCCCGGGCCCTCTTCCCACACAGCAGGTGCCTGATGGCTTGCACAGGAACGGCATAAAGGATCATCGTTTGTGCCAGCTCTGTGAACCTGTCGCCCTGGCGTGGCTGTTGCCTCCGTGACCCGCGAACATCGCGTGGCCGGCCTCCACCTCCCTGACCTGCCCGTAGCCGTGCCCTCTGGTGATCTCGTCCTGCTCTGACTCTGACACAGGCCTAGTCACCACCTGGCTTGCTCTGCCGGTGCGTGGACGGGTGCATATGTCTGCCTCTTCCTCTGGACCTCTGTTGCTACCTAGTGAACACACCTGGACAGCCTGCTGTGGGGAGCAGGGGTCCTCCGGGCTGGGCTGTCTGACACCAGCTGGGCCCAGGCGGGGATCTCAGCTGAGACCCGCAAACTGCCCCACAGACAGAGACTGCCAGCAGTAATCAGTGGTTGTTGTGTAGACCACAAGTTCGGGTGGTTTCTTACGTAGCCTTGTCGAGGCAGTAGACGACCAATATGGCACTTCTGGAGCCAAAGCCTTACCATGACGGAAGGGAAGCAGCTCACGCATAGAACCCTTTGTGGGGACTGAGTTGTGCCTACAGGGGCTCCGCCCGGCCTCCTCGGGTGGGCGCGTGTGCGGTGGATGAGTGTGCGTGCAGGGCCCCTCTCCGCCTCCTCAGAGGCCCGCTCCTGTGAGGTTGGGCTGCTTCTGTGGCAGGTTTTGCCCTTCCTGCCCTTGGAAGGACCTTCTTCCTCTTCCTCGGCATGGTGCTTCCTCTTCAGCCTGATACCCAGGCGGTGGTTCAGTTTGCAGTGAGCCACGAACACCAGGTATGGAGAGACTGAGAGCGACGTGGCCAGAGGAGTGACCCCTGTCCCTGCAGGAGGCCGGGTGCCCACGCTCCCTTGCCCAGGGGCTGACAGGAGCTGTGGGAAGCCTGGCTGCTTGTGTGCAGGACAATGCTTCCCCTCGACTCAGCCTGCAGAAATGCGGCCTTGGGGTCGAGTTGTCTATGCAGCTCTGAGCATGGGACAAGTGACCTGTCCTTCCAGCCGCAGACGCCAGACCGTCCTATGTCATCAGCACTCTGCCTCTCTTTCCCCTCTCATTTCCGCCAGAGTGCTGGACGTCATCTAGCGGATGGTGTCCACGTCCCTGCTGTCCGTCCGCCTCCAGCGGTGGCATCTGCTCCTGCACCACAGAGACTTGGTGCGTGTGACAACTCCCACCCCATGCTGGGACAGCGCTTGGGACGCCACAGGGCCCATGGGTATCGCGTGATGAGCACAGACCTAGAGGCACCTCCCTCATATGTAAACAGTAGAGACTGTGGTTCTTATTTTTGAACATTTCAATGGCAAGTCGCTCGTTCCGTTCTTGGCTCGCCCGTGATGCTGCGGCGAGGCTCCTGCTCTCGGGGCCACGTCTGGGAACCTGGGGAAAGAAACTCCATCCGTGGTTCCTGCCCTTTGAGCACAAGAGACCGTTTTTATTAGGATGACTTTTAGCCCTTCTCCCTCTGTGTCTCACTCAGATCTCATGTGTAGAAGAAACGCATTAGCTGAATAAGACCACGTACCAGGAAATGATTTGTTCCTCTCTTTTTCACCAAAGGCATTGACACGACTAACGAGGGTTCGTGATCCGCAGAGAGGACCCGGGTACGGCCCCCGCCTGACGGCCTCCGGTCAGGGGAAGGGCAGCGGTGTCCACGCCAGCCCCGTTCCTCCGCTCCCTGGGCCGTTTAGACCCGCGTCCGCCTGCGCTTTGCAGCCCGAGGCTCGTAACCACTTCCTCTGGCTCTAAGGGGATCGTTTCCTGAATTAAATTTATGGGTGCCCCTGCTCATCCCCTAACTGCCCCTCTTGAGCACCGGCTACACGATTTGTGGGGCCCAGTGCAAAATGAGAACATGAGGCCCTTTGTTGAGAGCTCGTGAAGAATTCCAGGTCCCCACGGGAGAGCCTTAAACCCACGACTGCTCAGGCCCGCACCCATGAAGCCGGGCTGATTCTGTTCTTGTTCCTCAGGGTGTCCAGGGAGGCACAGTCCTTTGAGTGGGTGTTCTAGGTGACGCCGTAGCGGTAATGCTTCTAAAATCATATCTACGCTGGGGTACCAAGCATTACCTAGTAAAATAGGACGCACCAATCTCTTTTCTGGAGGGTTAGCTTTTTCTCCCTAGAATCACAGGGACGTTTCACCATGCATGTTGGTACCGGGAGTAGGAATATTGGCCTTTGTAAAACCATCAGTTCTGTTGCAAATACATTTTTATTTACGTAAATACCAACGCTCTTTGCGTATGGCGTCTATCCCTCCCTCACCAGTGTTTATTACGTGCCTGGCGCTGTGTTAGCCACTGTGGGGGCCAATCGGACACTTGTCCTACACAAATAGTAAAAACGCAAGGTTGACGATATGAGTACCTTATGAAAGGTGGGAAGTTATAGGAATCTGGAGAAGCAAGATGCCGGTCCACTTGGCTGGGACAGAGAGGAACCCCCTGCGCTCCGCCCCCCTCACCCTCTCCAAGATGGCTCGTTCGTCTCCACTGTCCTGCTTGTAAATTCCTAGCACACGAGACTGTCGACGACAGAACCTATTAGACAGGGTGACGGAGAGAAAAAGGCAGAGCCGTCCTCGCTGAAATGACCTTTGTGTGACTACTTCAAGTTTAACTCGAACAAGGGGCTGTTGTGAAACCCTCCAGGTAAAGCGTATCAAAACCCTACCTGAGGGCATCACACTGTTTCGTCTCCCAGAAATTGTCACCCTGCTGATATTTGGGGTATATTAAAGGATGTTGTTGGTGCAAGCGGCTGATTTCCCAGGTGTTGGCATCCTGGAGGACCCGGAGCTTTCCGATAATCTCAGGGGTGGATTATCTGCACCACTGAGCACCTGAGTTTGTCACAACCCTACGCCAGTTGACAGTCCGCATCTCACCTCGGTGTCAGAAAAACCAGGAAGTCTGAGGGTGACAGGCTCGGGCCACACCCGGCACTGCCCTTGGCTTCCTCCAAGCTCCCCCAGGCTCTGCTCACCTCTGCTGAACTTCCTTCTCAATCGGGATTCGCCTCATGGCAGCAAGACATCCACGGGCTGGCGAACGTCACTCAGGGACAGGAGGCAACATTTCACCTCAGTTCTGGCCAGAGTCTGAAGGAGGCTCTTCTTGGCCTGATTTGGGTCACATGTGGCAAGGGGTGGGTGCGGGGGTTCATAGGGTGGGTCACGGGAGGTTACGGGCTACACTTGTGCAAAATGAATGGGGCGGGATCATTCCAGACCGGGGGAGGGCGCTTTCCCCAAAGGGGACAATCTGGACAGACACCCACACTCGTTATTTCAAAAGGGGTCACTTTTTGCAATAAGGAATTTAGGAAGAGAGAAGGAGTCTGAGGAGAAGACCCCAAATTTGCAAATTGGGGCACGCGTGTGACAGTAAGGATTTTGTAAGAGGAGGCGAAGGAGTCTCATTTGGTTTGGAGTAAAGGATTTTCACAGTCACGAATCATCATTGTTTGGTGACAGAGGTCTACCGATAGGCAGGTGTGCAGGACGCCCCGGAGCTGGGTCTGGGGACACGTGGCTGGCCAGAGCACAGGATGTGGTCCGTTCCTGAAAGCCCCGTAAATAACAACGACGCAAGCGAAACGTCCGTGAGCCTGAGCCCAAGGGTGGGGGCACGGGGCTGGGTGGGGAGAGAGGTGAGTGCTGGCCTGCTGGTGACCCCCTGTCCGCGGGGCTGCCCGTGGTACGGGCCTGTGTCCCCGGCCTGGACAGTGGCTTTCTCTCGGTGAGGTCTGAGGTGTCATTGTGCCCAGATCTGGGCTGTGGTATTTCGTGCTGTGCTCAGCATGACGCTGTGTCCAGAGTCGTGTGACGTGGTGACAGTGTCCACACCAGCAGACTTGCTTCTGTGAGCACCGTCGCTGAGACAGTACTGATCAGGGACTGGGTCCTCATCGGGGGGAGGGTGGGGACATGCGAGCTTCAGGACACGAGTCCGACACTTGTTACGTGGTATCGTTTCCTCCAGCAAAGTTTCTGGCTGATTCCTCTGAGCAGTGAACCAGCATGAGGGCCCGAACAGCGTTTGTGTGGAGAAAGGGCTTCCATCGGGAAGGCCATGTTGTCACAGACCGCGATGACCGGCAGCTCCTGCTGTGACGCACCAGCAGGCTGGTGAGATGGGCACAGGTGGCTGGAAGCTGTTTGAAGAGACAGAGTCAGGACCTCAGTTTGCTGTCTTCGTGGCGGGAGGGAAGCGTGTGCAGGGGCAGGGCTCCTGGTCACGGGGGTGGTGACAGGAGCTTGGGCTTTGGCGGCCTGGGTTCTTGGTTCCCTCCTGACACCGACCGTGTGACGCGGGCCAGTTCACAAACCTGTCCGCACCTCCAAAATTAGAGGTCGTACCAGATCCTCCTGCCCTGAGACCCCGTGTGTTCACGATCTGAGCCTCATCGGGGGAGTCTGGTTCCATCCGATTAACATCTAAGCATGTGCGCTACTCAGGCCTGTAGCGTCCTTCCCGGGGAGACCACAGGTGCTGTCCCCTGTCCGCAGCTGGAGGAGAACGAGCTTCTGAAACATACGAAGTTCTCGGGGTGAAACACACCGGCACCGCATTTGCTCAGCGCTCTTCTTCAGGCTGTTCCTGAAACAAAGACGGGCAAACTCATCTCGCCCCTGAGCCGAGGGGCCTCTCGCCAACAGGGACGGGGCTCTCCTGACAGGGCCCTGTGGCCTCAGCAGCCACCTGCCCTCCGGGACCGTTTCCTCCCCCCACACCGGGCGCGTTGGGCAGTGTGGTCTCACAGATGCTGTCCAGCCCACCTGCTCTGTGCCCACTCGACTTCCTTCGTCCACGAGAGGTGAACACGGACTTGTGGTCCTTCTTCCTTACCTGAGAGGACGTGCAAAATGCACACGTGCTGTGGAAATACGGTCACGCTTCACTTCAGGTGAAAAAAGCAGGTCATGTATGCCTACCACAAAGCCATCTTTGTAAAAACATGCCCACTGGTGACATGGGGCTGCTTACTTAACGTTCTTGTGGTAGGTCTTTACTTTCTGCGTGTTCTCTCTCTTTTTTTGAGAGAGAGAAACTGAATACAGGCGGGGGAGGGGCAGAGAGAGAGGGAGACACAGAATCCAAAGCAGCTCCAGGCTCCGAGCCGGCAGCACAGAGCCCGACGTGGGGCTCGGACCCACAGACCGTGAGATCATGACCTGAGCCGAAGTCAGTGGCTCAACTGACTGGGCCACCCAGGCGCCCTTCTACATCTTCTGTGATAATGTCTTATACGGAGTATTACACTTCATTTTGTTCATTCTGCAACTTTCACGTCTTGGGAGTTTTGGGGGTGTGATGAGGCGTCGTAAAGCCAGGCTAGGAGTCAGTACTGAGGGGTCAGTAGTCCTGGTCACCCGAGGACTGATTTTCATCTCCTCGGAAGACAAAGTTTCTTCCAGAACCTTCTTAAGTGGAATGCACGTGCCTCACTGGCTGGCACTCGCTGGCTTCCTCCCTACCTGCGGTCCCCCAGGGCCTCAGCTGCTCTCCTGGCCGCGCACCTGCAGAGCCCTGCCCCCCCCCCTCCTCGTGCACCTTCTCGAAAGTGGGCTCCCGCCTCTTCCTCCTCAGACTCTCTTCCCGTCAGAGGCCCCCCTCTTTTCTAAATTCTGACCAAAGCAGTGAAATAAAAGGCAGCAGACGAGCTACTGTGCGCCACGTTCCATCAAACATTCCATCTGATGTAAAGAGCACTCTTGCTTTGATGGTCCCCTCCGGGCTGCCCTGTGCAGGATGTGGAGTCGGGGACCACTCCTCGCCCGTCTGCGCTCCCCGGCACCGGCACAGAGCAAGCACACGGTTCACGCTCAGCAAGTGTGAGGGGCACCCGCGTTGAGACACTGTTGGAGGCGCCCTGGCGGTCCTTTTAGCTTAGGCACGCCTACTTTTCTCACTTGAGGCGATGAAAAATGTCAGAGATGCTCAGAAGAAGAGAGAGCAGCCTAATAACCCCCCGTATCCATCGCCCGTCACCTGCCTCCAATCAGTATTGACATGTCACCAACCTTATGCCGTCTCCCGACCACCTATTTTCTTCGGCGAGACTATTTCTCTGCCAGTCCCAGATACACCATTTCACCTGTAAGTTCTTCGCTAAGTATCTTTAAAAGAGGAGGATTTTTTCAAGCATAGCTATGTGACGTCACCCACCCTGGCTGTCCCTTGGGGGTAATTTGCTAGTACGCGTATTTTTGAAGACGCGTAAGCTCAGAAGAGGGTGTGCAGGTGGGGGCCGGGCCAGCGTGGGGATAAAAGCCAGGTCAGGAGGTATACGACGCGGCCCCCACCCCCTGCTCCATCGCCGGCTGGCTTTGGCTAACCCGTTGAGTTTCTGGGCCTCCGTTACCTGATTTTTAATGCGAGAAGCATGATGTGCTTGCCTGAGGACAGAGGAACGAGGCGGTGTCTCTGCTACTTGGGGAGGTGGGGTCGGTGATTCTCTGCAGTCGGAGAGCCACCACCAGGAGCCGGGTGGGCGGGGAGGTCCCCACGGAAGTTCCATTGCCAGCTGCAGGTACACCTGCCGAGAGCGCAGGCGGAGTCCTGAGCCGACTGGTGCCTGCAGACTTGGGCAGGGTTTGAATCAGAGGCCTCGGCCACCCGCCGTTTGGAGGGGGGTGGGGGTGGGGGGCTGGAGAAGACGGCTCCGCAGCCGCGTCTCCTGATCTATTCCGGTATCTGCCAGCCCTGACTGAAGCATCGCCATGGCAACGGGAGAAAGGAAGCCCACGGGCTCACAAATAAAATGTGGAAGGCACACCTCAAGCGAGTAATAAGGGGCATCTTTAGTCTTCCACGTTATGGGCATCTATTGTCTAAGAGGCGCGCATGCCTTCTTTTCCTTCCCCTTCAGGAGGGTCATTGGCGGAAGAGGATGTGACCCAGAGCCCCCAGAGGGATGGTTGTGAGGCCCGGAGGTGAGGAGAAAGGAGCAGGGGCCGCCCGGCGCCTCGCAGCCTCAGAGCCTGGCGGGGCGCTCGCTTGGGAGCCAGTTCTGAGGCCGGCTGCCCCCGGGGGCGTGCGTGGTGCCCCGGCCCTGCCGGTCCGCCCCGGTCCCGGTGCCGGGCCGCGAGCTGGCGGAGGTGGCCGTCAGAGCGGCCGCAGGCACTGCCCGGTGAGAGCGCCGTGTCGGCCCCCGAGAGACCCCGTCCCCAGGCCCCACGACGTGCGGAGGAGGCGGGAGCGTGCGCCGGTGGGCGAAGGACGCGCCAGGCGTGAGCGCGGGCCTGGCCGGTGCCGGGGTGGGGCGTGGGCGCGGGGGGCCGGACACACCGCGTGTGCAAGCATGCGCAGCGTCCCCGGCTTGGGCGCTTCCCGCGGTGGCTGCGGTGACGGTGGCGGTGATAGGGCGCTCACCTGTCCTGCGGCCTGAGCGCGCGGTGGCGTCGTTGCAGGTGGCCTGTGTGTGTCCCACGCGCACCGCAGCCCACCCTGCCCAGAGCCCTCCGGAGTGGCGGTCCCCACGGTGCAGACGGCAGACTTCTGCCAGGAGTCTGCGAAGTGGGGTCTCTCTTGGCCTCCGTGGCCCCCCCCCCCAACACATGCACACACACAGGTGCCCACACACACCATGCACACGCCATATACACAGACACACACGCACACACACAGGCTCATATTCAATTCAATGCCCTTATTCACTAAATGTTTATCGAACACCCACATGTGACACCGTTCTGAGCACTGGGGACCCCGCAGGGGAAAGGCACCCCGCCCTTGCCCTGTGGGACGACACTCCAGGTTGTAAGCTGGTTTACTCATCCTGCTTGGCCAGCCCTAGTTGGCTTTCAGAGAAGAACTAGGGCCTTCGCGCTGGACGGGGGGCCAGGCCGCCCGCGGTGCCGGCCGGCAGGAGGAGGGGTGGGGAGGAGGGCCTGTGGGCTGCCTGCGTGTCGTCCTCCTTGCCCCCTCGGCCGCCGGTCCGGGGGCTTCCGCACATGCTCTCCGAGGATCTTACCACCTCGCGGCGCACGTCTGCTTATTCCCTTGTGCACATGCGCGGCTGGGGCTCCAGGAAATGAACTCCCTCGAGGTCACGGGGCTGCTGAGTGGATGGCGGAAGCCGGGCTGACTCCGGATCCAGCGCTCTCCGGTGAATCGGAGCCAAACGCTGCTACGCGTCACGCCCAGGATCCTGGGCTCAGCGCCCCCTGCCCCCTTCAGAGACGTCCGAGTCCAAGCTGGCTTCTCTCCACCTGACGTGCCCCACGCCGGGATGCACGAGCACCCCCAAGGTGGTGGAAGGGGGGGTGTTGTTGGCCGGCCTCCCACGGCGCGGCTCTGACCTCCAGGGAAGGTGGCCGTAGCCACTGAGTGTGTTTTCGTGTGCTCACGGGCTGTTTGTGTCTGTTATGTAGAGACACGTATATTCAAAACCTTTGCCCATCTCTTTTAATTGTGTTCTTTGTGGTTTTTTTTGGTTGTTGAATTGAGGGTGCTCTTTATATATTCTAGATGTACCATTCGCAAATATCCCCTCCCATCACGCAGGTTATCCTTCCACTGTCTCAAGCATCCTTTGAAGCACAAAAAATTTTAATTTTGGTGGAGTCCAATGTATCTATTTTCCCTTTTGTTGCTTACAATTTTGGTGTCACAGCCAAGGACCGTTGCCAAATCCACGGTCATGGGGATTTACCCCTCTGTTTTCTTACAAGAATTTACAGTTCTGGGAGCACCTGAGTGGCTCAGTCGGTTAAGCGTTTGACTCTTGGTTTCAGCTCAGGTCACAATCTCACTGTTCGTGGGTTCAAGCCCCTCGTCGGGCTCTGTGCTGATAGTGCAGAGTCAGCTTGGAATTCTCTCTCTCTCCCTCTCTCTCTCTCTCTCTCTCTCCCTCCCTGTGCCCCTCCCTCGCTCTCATGTGCACTCTCAATCCCTCAAAAATAAATAAACACTCAAAATAATTTTACAGTTCTGGCTCTTAAGTTTCACACTTAGCATTTTATCCAAGAAAATATTTAACATGGCTCTTTGCCCTGAGGTGGGGGGGGGGGGGGGTCACCGTCCTAATTCCGGGCTGCTGGGTCGGCCTCTGCAAGATTTGAATAAAATGAACTGGGGATTTCTCCCAAATAAGAAGGTGGCCATGGCAGAGGCTCTGTGACAGGGAGGCTTCCCAGGTCCCCAGGTGCAGAGCGTCCCCTGGGACCGTGTTTACCCCCCCCCCCCCCCCAGTCCTGGCCTTTGGGGTCCTGAGGCTGGAGCTTCAGGGGGTGCTGCTCCAAACTGGGTCCTGGGGAGTCTCGCACCTGGGGCACGTGGCTCATCGCTCCTGCTTCCAGACTCCTCTCTGTGTCTTCATTGTTCACTTTTCCTTCAAGATGCAAGGATTCTGCCCATGGTTTTCAGAGGAGCACATCTCCTGGACAAATAGGGCTGCAGGGCCCCTCCTTGTATTCAAGGTCGATGACCCTGCTTGATGACCCCACAACGGGGCCCAGAAATCCCTCTTCCCTGCAGGGAAACAGCAGCTGCTTCCCCTAGACCCCGTGTCACCTCCTCTCGGATACCTTTCTGGAGCCCTTCCTAGGCGGAACGGCCCTCTATCTCAGTCTGTCTGTGTCTCTGTGTGTTTCTCTCTCTGTCTCTGTGTCCTTCTCTCTGTCTGTCTCTTCTCTCCCTCTCTCCCCCCCCCCCCCCCCCCGCCCCTTTCACTGGACCCTCCCTGGGGCCCGCATGACTGTGCTTTGAGCATGTCTCTGTTTCCGGTCCAGAAGCTCCTTGTGGTCAGGGACATTGTCGTGTCTGCCCTGCGTCTTCAGAGCCTGGCGAGGGCCCGGCACACCCTAGGTGCTCAGGGAATGTCTGGTGATGTATTGAGGAGCCCCCGAGGGCCTTGGGACCTGCTGTGGTTTTGTTCTAAACTGATAAAACTCCGGAGGCAGTGCAGCGGGGAGAGCCCCGCAATGCGTTCCTGTTTCCCAAGAAGAGGGCCGTTAGGGGAGCTTCTAAGGTGAGGTTTCCGGAAACATCAACAGAATCACCTCCTGTGGCCTGTTCCCTTTACCTTGATTGGAAAACTAGAAACACGTAGTTATTTCTGCCCTGACACTGCCCGGGAGCTGTCCAGTCTGTGGGCGCAGAGAGTCTTCAGTGATTCTGAGGGACCTGCTCTGGGGTGTTCGGGCCGTCTAGGGCGTCTCCCGGATGCTGGGCACGCGTGGGCCTGTGGTGGCCTGCTGTGTGGTCTGCTGGTCACAGTGCCCCCGGGGGGTAGAGCCGATGCCCGGTGGACAGTTCAGCCTGACCCCTCGAAAGGCAGGGGCCCCGACTTGGCTTCAGCTCTGCCACGTCCTCTGGGAAGCGCTGTGCTGGCACCGAGGTGGCCGCGGTGCACCGGCGGGACGGTGGCGAGGACCGGGGGTACAGACCAGCCACTCTGCTCGCTGCCAGAGCTGCGGGCCCCCGGGGATTCAGGACGTTCTTTCACACCAGCCGATTTTCTGGGGTTTTATTTGGAGAACCGGAACCCAAGTAGTCCAAGTGAGGCCGGAACTGGGACCTGGCGGGGTTGGGACCGGATGGTGTCGAGGGGGCACCTGGAGCTCAGCAGCACACTTTGTTCTCCCACGAGGCCTCGGTGTCCTTCGGGAGAGCGTCTCCGACTTCCTGCTGCCGACGGGGGTGTGAGCTCTTGAGTAGCCGATAGAAAGAAGGAAACGTGAGCCCAGAATTTCGCCCCCTTGGTGACGTGCTGGTGAGTAAATGAGGGAGCTGTCGCCCTGGGGCCCAGCTCGGAGGCCAGCACTCCCTTCCGTGAGCAAGGCGAGGGGCTCCTCCCCGCTCTTGCCTGCACCCGGCCAGCTGCTCGCCGCGGGTGTCAGTGCGGAACACGAGCGAACGGGCTCCCGCCCTCAAAGGGTTGGTCATCTGGTACCTCCTGTCCCTCAGAACCAAAGTGCCGTTTCACACCCCCGGGTTAGATGCTTGAACGTAGGACCGGACGTGGGGGCGAGCTCCTTGATGTCGGTCTTGGAGATGAGCTTTTGAATCCGACACCAAAAGCAAAGGCACCAAAAGCAAGAACAAACAAGCAGGACTCTGTCGCACTAAAAAGCTTCCTCTCAGTGAAAGAAACTGCCAACGACCATGAAAGGCAACCTGCAGAATGGAAGACGATGTCTGCAAACCATCTGTCCGCTAAGAGGTGCGTATCCGAAGTAGACGAGAAACACATACAACTCAGTGACATGAGAAACAGAAACCAAAACGCAAACAAAAATCAAAGAACGAGCAAAGGACCTGAACAGACATTTCTCCAAAGAAGACATCCAGACGGTCAACGCGCTCATGAGAAGACAGTTCACGTCTTTGTCGGGAGATGCTGGTCAGACCCACGAGGAGACTCCGGGTGACCCCTGTCAGAATGGCCATTATTGAGGAGACAAGAGCTAACCTGTGTTGGCGAGGAGGGGGGAGGGGCACCTGGTGGCTCAGTCGGTCAAGCGCCTGGCTTGACTTTGGCTCACAGTTCGTGAGCTCGAGTCCCCTGTCAGGCCCTGCACTGACGGTGTGCAAAGCCTGCCTGGGATCGTCTGTCTCTCCCTCTCTGTCTGCCCCTTCCCCACTCGGTGCTCTGTTTCTCTCTCTCTCAAAATCAATAAACTGAAACAATTTTTTAAAGAAAGGAGGGGGGAAGGAAACCCGCACGTCCTGTGAGTGCAACATAGAGTGGTCTGGCCACTATGATCTGGGGACCCCACTTTGGGGTATTTATCCAAAGGAAATGAAACCATTATCACAAGGAGACATTCTGCTTTTCAGCCTTAAAACCGAAGGGACTCCTGTCCTTTGCCGCAACATGGACGAAACCGGAGGGCGTTATTCTGAGTGAAATAAGCCAGACACAAAAAAGGCAAATACTGTGCGGTATCACTTGTACGTGGAAGCTGAAAAGAAAAAGTTGAATTCATAGGAACAGAGAGTAGGAAAGTGGTTGCCAGGGGTTGGGGTGTGTGTGTGTGTGTGGGGGAAATGGGAAGAGACTGGTAAAAGGGTATGAGCAGTTGTAAGATGAATAAGGTCTGACATGTCACTGAGTTGATAGCACCGGAGGTCACCGTGGGAGGGACGGACGTGTCAACTGCCTCGATGGTGGGGGCCCTTTCACAGTGTACATGTTAATCTAATCATCACCTCTCTCCAGAGCTCTGTTCCATGATCTGGGGGTGGATGTACATTAAAAAACCAAGGCCGGCAAAGAGGAGAAGTGGATATTTTTCTCAATCATTAATAACAAAAGATCTAGGCCTTTAAACAGAGCATTGACACGCCGTCTCTCCTCCTGTCCACACGGGGTTTTACAGGCTGTGTTGGCACAGCGAGAGGGGAGCGGGGCCGGACCTGGGAGCAGACAGCCCCCAGCCTTTGTGTTTTTCCCCTGATTGGCTTTGCTGTGCCCCAAACATTGCTCTCGCGGTGCCCGCCGCAGCCCGACCTTCTCAGCAGGGTGGGGGCCTAACGCCCGGTGCCCCGAGGCTCCCTGGTGTGTGTGTCGAGGCTCAGCTTCCCTCCTGCGCCCGCAGCACCGGCCCGCGGCATCCGCCCCAGTCGTGCTGTGCACGCTGCGTTTTGTCCCGGAGCCCTGGCTGGGAGAGGACGCGGCGGGCACGGGGATTCAGGGCGGGCTCGTGTGGAGAGCCCTCACTCAGGCCCCAGCCACGCGCCAGACATGCCACAACTGGGCCTATCTTTGTTCTGACCACTGGGTGTCTCAGACTCCAAATTTCTTTAAAAATATCTCGGGGAAGTAAGAATACAGCTAATTCCTTAGATTTAAAAAAAATCCTCACATTGTCATGACTTAAGAAATATAATCTCCTCTTTCACAAATCTTTCTTAGTCGAATAAAGACCTGTCCCTTCTCTGTAGAACCAAGCGTTCTTTGTTCACAACTCAGAAACGCTTAGCCTCTCTCGGAGGTGCTCCTGGAGGCGGGCGGAAAATCACACTGGCTCATCTGCTTTTGTGACAATGAGAGAGCACCAGCGGTCAGCAAGGAAAATCCCCATGGGAGGTGTCAAAGCATTAAAAAAACTCTCAGGTACGAACATGGGGGATTACTAGTATTTTTTGATTCAAGTTCATTTTCATAATGGGCTTCATTTTCCTTGGATTCTGCAGGGTTTTGGCCTCTGCCAGGAAGACTAAGCTCTCCTCCCGATAATTTAGGGTTGGTCCTTGGTAGCGCTTGTCTTTGGGGAAGAATAAATTGCTCGAGAAGATACTGGAGGGACCGTGTGCTTTTGCCTTAATCAGGAGCCGTCCAGGCAGTTATTCTGAGCGGAAGCTTGGCTTCTGGACCTCTTTGTCTTAGCCGCCAAGGGCCTCAGGGGGAGGACACGCTTCGGAGTCAAAACCCAGGTTTGCGTCACATTCCTGCCACTTACAACTTTGCTGAGCCTCAGTTTCCCTGTGTGTAAAACATGGCTCCGTTTACTGACCTCGCGGGATCCTCGTGTGGGTTAATGGGACTGACGAGGCTGCTGGGGGGCGCGGCTCTGGGTGGCACCCCTCCCTGGGCCTCACACCTCGAGGCAGGACTGGCCTCGACACCAGCCTGGGCAGGAGCAGGGGGGGCCAGGCTCTGCCTGCCCTTCGCATGACCTTCTCGCCATAGACCCGGGGCCTCCCCACCACCGTCTGCCAGGCAGACCATTGAGTGGCCCTCTCGCCACGTTCTATGCCAACTCCCCAGGACGGCCGGCCCACCCTCACCCGGACTCGCGGCCCCGAGGGCCTCAGCACCGCCTGACGTCATTCCTGCCACCCACCAACAACAGGAAAAGGACAGAGATACTCCACTGGCCTGACTGTGCGGAGGGGGGAGGCTGCAGCCATGGCAGGCAGGGGTGAGGAGCGAAGGGGGGAGGCTGCAGCCACAGCAGGCAGGGTGAGGAGTGGAGGGGGGAGGCTGCAGCCACGGCAGGCAGGGGTGAGGAGTGGAAGGGGGAGGCTGCAGGCACGGCAGGCAGGGTGAGGAGTGGAAGGGGGAGGCTGCAGCCACGGCAGGCAGGGTGAGGAGTGGAGGGGGGAGGCTGCAGCCACGGCAGGCAGGGTGAGGAGTGGAGGGGGGAGGCTGCAGGCACGGCAGGCAGGGGTGAGGAGTGGAAGGGGGAGGCTGCAGGCACGGCAGGCAAGGGTGAGGAGTGGAAGGGGGAGGCTGCAGCCACGGGAGGCAGGGGTGAGGAGTGGAAGGGGGAGGCTGCAGCCACGGGAGGCAGGGGTGAGGAGTGGAAGGGGGAGGCTGCAGCCACGGCAGGCAGGGGTGAGGAGTGGAAGGGGGAGGCTGCAGGCATGGCAGGCAGGGGTGAGGAGCGAAGGGGGAGGCTGCAGCCACGGCAGGCAGGGTGAGGAGTGGAAGGGGAGGCTGCAGCCACGGCAGGCAGGGGTGAGGAAGAATATGTGTGAATCGGGGCATCCACCTGCATTAGTGCCTGGCAGTGGAGGTGAGTCAGCCCAAGCCCCGCGAAGGCCGGGCCTCCCCCGCAACCCCTGCGCGAAGTCCCGGGGGTGGTGGGGGCGCAACAGGCAGGAGCACCGCGGGGCAGGTGTGGGCCCAGTGTGGGAGTGGGGCGGTGCGGGGAGATGGCGGGTACCAGCCTCATGCCCCCGGCGGTGTCCCGCAGCCTGGGTCCCGGCACACTCATGGGGCCGCTAGAACCTGCGTGGGAAGGCCGCCTCGCTCGGGGTGGCGGCTATCAGACGGGCTCTGCCCCTTGTCCTCGTGACACACAATTCTGTGACCCTCCTCTGGGGTCGCGGGGAGCCCTGTCTGACTGCCCCCATGGCGACATCAGCACCACGCCCTTAAATGGCGCTCTCGTGTCCCCACGCCCAGGACCGCCTCCCGCGTGAGCCACCCGCACCCGGTTTCCTCTCAGACGTTGCTTGGTGAGCCCGGCGAAGCCCAAGTGATGCCCAAGTTCGGTTTTCTAGGATCAGTGGTGTTTCTCAGATGGACTGCAAGTGTAGGGAGGCACAGAGGAAGACGCGAGGTGAGGAAGAAGAGGGACCTTCAAGCCGGAACATCATGCAAAGGGCCTGGGAAATGTCATTCCGATTCCATTTTATGTTCCGTTGGGTGACAGTGTTAGGGTACCGGAGCCGTGCGACTGCGCTAGAGACGAAACCTCACCCCCCAGGTTGGGGCGTGGCCAACGACGACCCAGGGCCAACTCCAGCCCCACACCGGTGCCTACTGTAAATAAGGTTTTATTGGCACACAGCCGTGCCCACCAATGGGCACCCCGCAGCGGCAGAGCCCAGAGGCTCTAGAACGCGTCTGAAAACCCAGCTCAGATGCTCCCCCACAGCCTTCTGCGTCCTGGTTGGGGGCACCGCCGTCCGGCAGATCGCAGGGCAGAAACGTGAGAATCATCCCGTTTCCCCCTTTTCTCCAGGCTCCAGGTGTCACCGGTCCTGCTGGCCCGACCCCACCCCCGGTCTGCTCTGTGCACCACCCTGGCTCCTGACGAGCGTGGGCTGGAGCTCTGGGTCCCGCGTAGCTCCTGAGGGCTCTCCCTCTGTACTCACAGCCCGAGCTCCACTCGGGAACCACAATTATCTCTTTAAGATGTAAAGCACTTCCCATCACTGCCCCTCTTAAAACCCTCTTAACGGTCTTCTCGCACACTTAGAATCAAGTCTGAAATCCTTACCCTGATCTGTCAAGCCTCACGTGGCCGGGTGTGGGTTTTTCCTTAGAATTCACTGGATGGCTACGGCTAGCCCTGTGTCCACTACAAATTCCCATTGTTGTAGTTGTTAGTTGTTATCATACTGCTCTAGTTTGGACGTCAGTCGCTCTATTAAGATAATAAAACCCATTTTATGTGTTTTATCAATAAATTGTGCTACTGGTACGGCCCTTGTGTATTTAAACTATTCTAGTGGATCTTCCTGTAATGTAATTAAAGACAGGATTTCCTTGACATTTGTCTCAGGGGACATGGACTTGTGTGAAGTTGTCTGCGTTTTAGCTAGAAATGCAGCTTTTGTGTTCTAGGCCCATCGGTGCCACGTTACCCAATGTGCCACCCTTGACCCGCATTCCCGTCCCTCTTCCCTGAGCGGTCACCCCACTGCCCTTCTTCCTTCCAGAGTCCTCTGCTTTTCATGTAAAGTTTAGGATAATCTTGTCTGTATGTGCAAAAACAAATCTCGCTGGGGTTTTGGTGGGCATTGCCTCAATCTCTATGTCAGTCTGGGGGCAACTGACATCTGCTCTGTCAAATCTGGCAATCCGCGATCATGGCGCGTCTCCCCGTTGATTTTTATAATCTCCAACGGATTTCTTCAGCATTTTGTAGTTGTCAACACGCAGGTTCTCTACACGTTTTGTTAAATTTCCACCTAAGTATTTCATCCTGAACGTGATTATACATTGTGCTGTATTTTAACCTCAGTGTCCGTGTGTCCGTTGCTGGTGTATAGAAATGCAGGGGATTTCTGTTTGTTGATCGTGTCTCCTGTGATCTTCCCGAATTCGCTTATTAGTTCTAGGAGCTGTTTGTAGATTTCCTGGGATCTGTCCACAGACGGTCATGCCGTCTACGCACAGAAACCATTTTATTCTTTTCTTTCTGATCCGTAGGCTTTTGTCTTGTTTCCCTTTTCTTGCCTCATTGCATTGGCTTGATTTTCCAGCACTAATCTGAATAAGAATGGTGAGAACAGACATTTTTGCTTTGTTCCCAAAGTTATGCGTGAGGCATTCAGCACTTCACCATTGAGTATAAAATTAGCTTAGGTTGTTGGTAGACGTTCTTAATCAAGTTGAGGGGGTTTCCTTCTATTCTTACTTTTCTGAGAGTTTTCATCATGAGTGGGTGTGATTTTTTTCAAATGCTTACTCCACACTGATTGATGTGACCATGTGATTTTTTTATTCTTTAGCATGATGATATGGTGGATGACATTGACTGACTTTTTTGTTTTGTTTTGTTTTCTGTAACTGACAGGCTTTTTTTGTCTCTATTATTGAGTTTTGAATTCTCTCTTGTTTTGGGTACACAGGTATTCTTGTTTTTTATTAAGTTTTAAATTTTAATTTCAGTATAGTTAACATACAGTGTTGTGTTAGTTTTAGGTGTGCAATATAGTGAGTTAGTAATCCTATATACATCGCTCAGTGCTCATCATGAGAAGTGTGCTCTCATCCCCATCACTGGTCTCACCATCCCCCCCCCCCCCCCCAGTAATGGGCCGAAGACATGAACAGACATTTCTCCAGGAAAGACATACAGATGGCCACCACTGACTGATTTTTGAATATTGAACCAGCTTTGCATTCTGGGAATAAATTGTAGTTGGTCATGTTATCTAATTTTTTGCCTATTGTGCTGAACTCTGTCCCTTTGCTGAGGCTTTCTGTTTGTGTGTTTCTGATGTATCTGCACTTGTGGATACATTTTTATCATGGCTGTTTTAAAATCCTTGTTAGATAATTCTAATATATTGGTCCTCTTGGTTTTGGGTCTACTTGTTGTCTTTCTTCATTCATTCTGTCTGAGATATTCTTGGTGTTTAGTGTGACAAGTGGCTTTTGATTAGAACCTGGACAACTGGGGTACGATGGTATATACTGGATCTCTGGTGTATACGGGACCTCTCTCTGGTGTATACGGGATCTCTGGTATATACTCGTGTATACTGATGTCTCTGTTTCTGTTTGCTGTGGCAGGAAAGGGAGGTGCACCTCCTTACTGCCGAGTAGGGCGTGAGTACAGGTCTCTGCTTGGCCTCCATGACACCAAGTGGGGGAGCCCTGCCGTGCTGCTGAGCAGAGGTGGGAGTGTGACTCCCAGTGGCCCCGTCGATACCTGTGGTCTGGGAATGACAGGGCTGCTCTCCAGTGGCCTCCACTGACACCATGGTTGGGCGATGGTGAACGTCCCGACGGGAGTCCCCATAGCAACCACAGAGTGGCCTTTGTCCTGTTCGGCCCGCATCCGTCTCAGGATCCGTAGGATTTTCTGCAAATAGCTTTGGAAGACCCAGGGGACCGTGCCGTAAACACCCGTGGGCACGTCCCCGGTGAAGTCGGCCTGTCAGCAAGCATCTCGGGTCTGTGCACTGTGGCAGGCGTGGACTCTGGCATTCGGTGCCTGGGTTCAAATCCCGTCTCTGCCATTCTTGGCAGGGGGGTCTCGAGCACATTGCTGAACCTCAATGCTTCGGTTACTTGTTCTGTAAGGCGGGGTGATAATAAGGTTTTGGGGGACTCACAGGAGCTAATAGTGCGTATACTGCCTAGAAGGGCACCTGGCGCGTAGAATGTGGCGCGTGGGTGTTGGCTGTTACTGCTGCTATCGGTGCCATCCCGTTAGGTCACCTGCGACACGGCCGTCTGAGCCTCCTACCCTGGGTCTCTGTGGTCACCTGGCCCCTCACGGCCAGCGTGAAGGCTGCCGGTGCCCCGCCATGGTGGCCGGGACGCGTCAGACTGAAGATCTGACGTGTGGACGAGGACCGCCTCCAGACGTGCGGACGGTGGTTCTCAGGGCAGCCGACAGCCGTGCGACCCCGAGGATGTCCCCGTGCACTCCTGGGTGGACCCCCGCCCGTGCGTCGCTTCTCCGCCCAGGCAAACCCGACCGCGTCTGCCTGTCTGCGGGAGCGCGCTCCGTCCCACGTGGGGACGGTTCTGTCTCCCACGTTCTTCCAACAGCCGTCCGCAGTCCCCAGTCTCCAAGTCAGCTTCTGCCTCCAGAAGGAGAAGCTTCAGCGGTTCACACGGGAGTGAGGTCTCTTAGAAGCGATCTCATCATCTTCTGTCGCCTACACTTTTCCGTGTCCTTCCTCCTGCCCCCGAGGATGGTGTTTCACCCCGCCAGGGCTCTGGAAGTATCCCGTCCACAGGAGTTCAGGTCTGTGTGAGATTCTGGCGCTGCTGAGCAAGTGATCACAAACTGGGGGTGGGGGGTGGGGGCGGGGGGTTTAAAACAACAGAAGGGCACATCCTCACAGCTCCGGAGGCTGGAGCTCTGAGGTCAAGTGTCGGCAGGGTTGGCTCCTTCTGAGGCCGCGAGGGGAGTATTCTCCAGCCTCTCCAGCCCCTGGGGGTTTGCTGGCGACCCACAGAGTTCCTCCACTTCTGGAGGCATCACGGTGTCACTGCAGGCTCTGCCCTCATTGTCCCCTCCTGTGCGTCTCTGCATCCAAATGCCCTTCTTCTCATATGGACACCCGTTAAGGTGGATTAAGGGCCACAGGACTCCAGGACATGTGCAAAGACCTCATTCACAGGTGCCTGGACTTAGGACTTTGTCATAGCTTTTCGGGGGCACCCAGTTCGATCCACAACAAGGGGAGCAGTGATGTCCCAAGCTGGGACTTCTGCCGAGTCAGAATCTCACTCCAGCAGCAGAAGGCGGAGAATTTGGGGGTGGGGAAGGGTCCTGGGCACAGGAATATGGGTAGAGACACTATGAAAATTGTCCCAGAAAGAGACCAAGTTCTGAACCAACGACTAAGGTCTGGGATAGATCACTTTGTCTCTTTAAAATTTTGTGCCCCAAATCCGAAGCTGTTTGGAATGTCTCCCCCCTACCCCCCTGCCCTGTAGCTCCAGGTGTGTGCTTCCTGTGTTCTTTCCTCTGCCCGAGGCCAGGCTTATCTCAGCTCCCAGGGTCCAGGCCCAGCAGCCGAGCATCTGGGCTGGCGGGAGCCGAGTTTGCTTATGTAAATTTTGTTTCATTTTAGTCTTTCCAATGACTGCCTTGGGGCTTTAGTTCTGAGCCAGGGGCGGGAAAGAAAAGCCTTTATTGCTGAGATGTAGGCCTTTGGGATGATACGTGAGGCAAACATCTCCGCACACCGAGTGAGTCCTCCCCAAGCCGCTCCCCTTCTTCGGTGCTTCTCGGGGAAACACCCTGTTCCCACCTGGGGCAGGCCTGTCAAACCCCGGCTTCCTCGCTCGTCTCCACGGCTTTATTTAGCTTTTGAAGGATTCCTTTAAATATATTGTGTTATGCTAGTATATGTCTCCTTCCTTTATAATTGTTCTTGAGCCCGACTGCAGCACAGGAAACACGCAGCAGCAATGATGGATTTGTAGGCAATTATATCCGTACAGATTCTATTCCAAGCACGAGGGAGTCTCTCCAAGTCTCGTGTGCGAGGTAGATGGCCAGGGAGAGGATATGGTCACCAGTACAATGGGTTTAATTAAATGTGTAAATGTGTGAAAGTTGAAAAGGGCTTTTACAGGGGCAGAAGACCCTGGTGCAAGTATTTGTTCCTTTTTAAAATTTCCTTTGTTTATTTATTTTGGGGAGAGAGAGAGAGAGAGAGAGAGAGAGAGAGGGAGAGAACAAGTGGGGGAGAGGCAGAGAGAGGGAGTCACAGAATCGGAAACAGGCTCCAGGCCCCGAGCTGTCAGCACAGAGCCTGACGTGGGGCTCGAACTCAGAACCGTGAGATCATGACCTGGGCCGAAGTTGGACGCTTAATGGGCGGAGCCCCCCAGGCACCTCAGTATTGGTTCTTTTAGCAAGTATTTACTGACCTTGACTCTGCAACGGGAAAGAGCAGGCGGTGGGGGTGGGAGAACAGGACCCCGTGGATAGAGGCCCCGTGGTCTCTCCACGGAGATACCGACAGCCCAGATGCCCAACGCCGTGACTCCCCGAGCCGCTCTGCCACCTTCTTCCCAAACCCTCAAGCCCCGCTGAGCTGCCGCCTCCAGAAGGAGGGTGGACCCCGCCTCTGTCCCCTGCGCCCTCCCGTGTCCTTTGCTTCTGCCCTGAAGATTCTTCCCCGTGCTCCCTCGATCCCGTTCCCTCTCTCTGGGACGCGACGGTGGATGCCGTTGGAGAAACCACAACAGCACACACTTTTGGTCAGCATCGTGCCAACACAGGCCATCTCCACGCCGTGCCCAGCCCCGAGCATCCCCCTGGCTCTGCGTCGAGGAGACAGTGGGAAGGCCGGTGGGCAGGGGCAGGCCAAGGTCACCGCAGAGAGGTGAGAGGCATCTAGGAGTAAAGCACTCAGCTTGGACACGACGTTCTGAGGGTCCTGTGCAAGTGGCCTTGTCACCGTGTGCCCTGGGTCGGGACCTGCTGGTCTTCCTGCCGACGTTCTCCTTTCCTCCTTTGGTCATCCCCTTGTGCTGTTTATCCTTCCTCGCTGCCCTGTCCTTTCCCGTGGCCATAAAATCCACCCGGGGTGCCTGCTGGGGACAAGCACTCTGGGCCTGTCTCTGTCTTCAAGGTGACATTCCTGCTTTTCAATTTGAGTTTTCTTTAAAGAGCACTTTGCAGAGTGCCTGGGTGGCTCAGTCGGTTGGGCGTCCGACTTCGGCTCTCGCAGTTTGGGAGTTCGAACCCCGCTTCGGGCTCTGTGCTGACAGCTCAGAGCCTGGAGCCTGCTTCAGATTCTGTGTCTCCCTCTCTCACTGCCCCTCCCCTGCTCACGCTCTGTCTCTCTCTCTCTCTTTCTCTCCCAAAAATAAATAAACATTAAAAAAAAATTTAAAGAGCACTTTGCTCTGGCAACCCCTCTGCCCTCCGGGTTTCCAATCTCGGGCAGCTCAGCTTCTGTCTTCCGGTTTCCTGGCATGTGACCGCCTGTGACGGCCCTCCTCGCGCCCCCTGGGGGCCCGGGCGTCACTCTCCATCACTCAGGGCCAGCACCTGCGCGTCTGAGAGAGTTCCCACGCAACTCTGCTTCTCGACTCCCCGTGCAGGGTGGGAAATGGCCCAAGACTGCATCCCACATGCTCAAGCTCGTGATGAGGAGACCAGACCTGAACCCCCCTGGCACAGGTCCCCGTTGGAGCGCCCAGGTCGGGGAGAAGGGTTTCACCTTGCACTTTCGGTGTGGTCCCCCCGCCCTCCTGTTCAGTGGTCACCTAGCACAGAGCTCGCTGTTTCAGGGAGGGGCGTCCCAGGCGGAAGGCAGATAGTTCGTGGGTCTTCGTGGCTTGTTCCTCCCTGATGGCCCAACCCCGGAGCGGGGAGGTGAGGCTTCATCCTGAGAGGGAAGGAGGTTCCCCTCGGACGCAGTGGAACAAAGCCGGAGTGGGGTGGCTGTGTCTTTAGAGAGGGCAGGAAGCCCCGTGGCCATTCCCCTGGCTGGACTCCGAGAGGGACAGTGTGTTTCTCGAGACAGTGCGGATCTGTGTCTACACGGCTGGGGTGGAGGTGCGTCCTGACTCGGGTTCCAGGGCTGCAGACACGGTGTGTTTTGTACTTGACCCCGAGAGCCCACCGTGCACCTGCCGAGTCGCTCTGTCTCAGGGGGGCGTGCCTGGGCCTGGAGGGAAAGGGCCCCCCCCCCCCCAACCGCACTGTTGCCGGGGGCCGAGGGTCTTCCCTTCCCAAAGGCTCAGTCGTGGCCGTCACCGCCAGCCCGGTGCACGGGGACGTGTCGGCACGGCGCCCATGACTCCCACACGGAACACGAGCTGTTTGGCAGCAGGCGAGTGGTCACTGAGTCATGAGCGCTGTCACTGTCACCAAAACCGATCTAACGCATAAAGCCCGTGAATTAGAAAGTACGTACATGGGGCTGCAGCCGTGTGGCCCGTCCGCCCTCCCTGCCGTCCGGGGGTGGGGGGAGGGGGTCTGCAGGCCCTCGTGTCTGCCTGATGACACCCCTGCCCTCCGTCCTCCCGTGGCTGGTGCGTCCCCGCCCGGCCCTCCACCCACCTCCTCGCTGGGAGAATCCGTCCCGGCCTTAGCGGTCTGCTCGCTGCTCCGTGACGAGGAGCCTTCAGCCTGTTGAGGGCACAGAGTCCGTCTGTGTGATGAAAATGTCCGTTTGCCAAGGGGAGCGCTCGAACCCCGTGCTGCGGTTGGACGTGGCCCCCCAGCCCCGTGTCATGCACGCGGGGTCGTGGCGTGGAGGGAGACAGGCCTCTCTGTCCCTCCGCGTCACCTTCTGTGTCAGTGTCCTGGGTGGAACAGCAGGAGTTTATCGTCTGACGGTTTGGGGGCCACGAGCCTGGAGCGTAGGCGCTGCCGGGGCCGTGCTCCCCCCGAGGCTGTGGGGGGGACCCTTCCGGCCTCTCCCAGCTCCTGGCACGTAGCCTCCTCCCTCCAGTCTTCGCGGCCAGTGTCTTTGGACGTCTCTCTGCTCTGTCTTCACGGGGCCTCCTCTGTGTGCGTGTCCGACCTCCCTCTGTCTCTTTCCCACCACTCCGTTTACTGCCCACCCGGACTCCCGGGCCGTCCTCCCATCTCCAGACCCGCGCCTTGACCACACCTGCAGAGGCCCTCTCTCCTCCTCGGCAGGTCCCGGGGACCAGGAGCTGCTCTCCCGATGCCCTGATGTTACTGAGCCCACCGCACCCTCTCCGAGGTCGGGGCGTGGGGTTGGCGGGGATCAGAAAGGCCGGGAAAAGTCTTTGGGCCTGCAAGGAGGGATTGGGACTCTGCTGTGGGGCCTGAAGGCCCTTCCCGGTGCTTTGCTTTATGCCTCCCGGCACCGTCTTGGCCCACTGGGGGCACCCACCAGGAGAGGCGTGGCCGGGCGACTCCTGGGCGGGGCGGGTGGTGGCTGTGCCCTCGGCATTTCTAAGGCAGAGATCGTGGTAGTAACACCCTCCCGGGTTGTGGCGTGGATACATGTGAGAATTGCAGCCCAGGTGGAAAGTGTCCCTCCAGAGGCACACAGCGCCTGCTCCGTGAGGCCGGCCGCCTGTGCGGCGAGTGCCTGGCCGCGGCTTCCTCGCCAGAGGAGGGCCTCTCCTTCCAGGCTGCGGCCTCCACGCCTCGCCTGCTGCCCCTGCAGCTGTAAGAACTGTTACGAAATAGGGCGCCTGGGGGCTCAGTCGGTCGAGCGCCCGACTCCTGGTTTCGGCTCCGGTCACAATCCTGCAGTTGGTGAGTTCAAGCCCCGCATCGGGCTCTATGCTGACCGTGTGGAGCCTGCTTGGGATTCTCTCCCTCTCCCTCTCCCTCTCTCCCTCTCTCCCTCTCTCCCTCTCTCCCTCTCTCCC